>NC_034411.1:46188848-46251226 GCF_002078875.1 Numida meleagris | reverse complement strand
AGGTAGGTACAACAATAATAATTAAAAAAAAAAAAAAGAATCCAGTTGCTTTCAGTATCTCTTCTTTACTGATGTGTCAAGTGTCTTTTGGGGCAGGTCATCAACATGAATGCAGTACAACAGGTTGGGCATGTCCTTCCAGCTATAGAACACCACAGAATTTGTTAACTGGCAAAGATATCTTGCACTGTTACAGTGTTATCAAAATACACATTGTGAAAGCCATGGCTATTAAATTAGCTGACAAAAAATTAAACGTACATTTCATCAATAAATCAGCTATTCTCATAGCAAAGCAACCTACAAAACCATAAAAAAAAAACCAAAATACTATGATAAAAGAAGTCACAGTGCTTAAGTACAACAATTATTTGTGTTCTGAATATAGTGAAAAAGAAAATATCACGGGATGAAGGTGAGAGCTATCAGCAGTACCACCTTCCCTCAACTCAGTGGGCAGACATAGCTTGTTAACACTACAGCTGTGACACCACTTTAAAGAACTCAGACCAAACTACCGTAACTTAACTATGCAGATGACAAAGCTGAATAATGACACCAGAAAGGTCTTTTGATGAGTAATGTTCCAACAGGCATCTGGTTTTCAATAGGCTAAATGCAGACTCAAGTACTCACTTCTTATAGCAAGAGAACTGTACATATTTGTCAACAAAACAATGCACTTGTCTTGATGCAAAGAAAATTGTGTGAAGAATAGCTTCCAGTACCTAAAACTAAGCACCTGCTAAGATCTTTGCAGGGTTTTGTTTTGCTTTTTTCATTCAGGAGAGCTCTCAGTAAAATGCACATGGCAGGAAACCCATACATCCAGTGTGTGTCTTAGCACCTGTGGTGCCACATGTAGCTCCTTCACTTTACCTTGGGGTGTTTAGGAACAGAAATCTAAGCACTAAGAAAATACATGATCATGTGAAGTTTACAAGCAGACAGATCAAGGACCTGTAAGTTTGAGATAAGCTTCAGCATAAGAAAATGCTTTTACACAAGAAAATACTTGTCTTTTTTTTTTAGCATGTAAGAAAACCCTTTTGTTTTTAAACATAAGGGTGGTCAAATACTAGCGCAGGTTGTCCAGAAAATCTCAATTCTTGGAGACATTCAAAACACAACTGGGCATGACCTTGGCCAACCTACATGAACTGACCCTGCTCAGAGCTGGGAGCTGGACTAGAGGAGCTCTGGGGTGGCCTCCCAGCCCCTGCCATCCTGTGAAGAACAAAACCAGCTAACTGATCTCTACTGCCTCTGCTAAGGAGCCCCAAACACAAGAAAGTATCTCATTTTAAGAACTTCCCTGTGAAGAAAAGAGGAATTGCAGGCAATCTCAGCAATTAATTTTAGATCCAAGCAATGGGAAACTGACAATAGAAGACTAGAGGAAACAGTGAGAAGGTATAGCACAGCCAGGGCAGGGGAGAGACAGCATCTCTGCCTCTTTCAGCAGCAGCTAGCTGCTAGACCAGCTGATCTGCTTCTTGATGCGCTCATAAAAAGCTAACAGTGGGGGCGTGACAGAAAATAGCAACAGATATAAAACAGGACACATGAAACACATGCATGGCAATCATTAAATGTGGATTTAGCCAGAAAACAGAACTCACTAATGCAAACTATACTTCCCACCAGTGACACCACTCCTATGCAAGTTTGCAATGAACAATAGCAAGAGATAGGTGCTAGAAACCCATCGAATCACACATTCAGGGAGTATTCTCCAGCCAAAAACTGCATGAACTACTTTAGCCAACACACAGAAAAAAGATGAGGCAGATGAGGTCTGAAGGAAAGCTGAGCCTGAAGCACGTCCAACCCAGAAAAAGGGTCATGGTCAAGCAGACAGTGAAGGAGAAACAATCAAGGAAAATGAAGAAAACTGGAAAGTGTATTCCCTTCCTAAAATCATTAGAGAAATGAAGGCATTTTTCTAATCGCACACATGAGATCACCTCCACTACCACATGTACATTTTCTGTGATCTTCCGACAAAAGCTCCTCCCTGACAGAGTAGAAGAATCAGATTATTTTAATCTAATTTAAGGCACGACAGTATGCTTTATACAGTGTTATACAGCAGACCAAGAACTTCTTAGCTTTTTTATATCCTCTGCCTCAACTTGAGGTACTGGTCACTAGGAATGACAGAAAACTGTTTAACTAAAGTAGCAAAGGATACGCTCCTAAATGTAACTGAAGAAAGTGATAGCTGCTTAACATTTTTAAAATGGGACAAACTATACCAAAACAATCTCAATACTTTTTCACCAGCAGGTTGCCTTCTTACTGATTTGGTCTCCTGTTTATGAAGTGAGAGATAATTTTCACTTAAAGTATGGTTTGCTGTTTCCCTATAGAACTCCCACTTTGTTCAGCACACGTCATGTTGGGCTTGCTGGTTAACCAGTTCTTCCATACTTCACAAGATTTTAAGAGGTCAAAGTGTGGCTACAAGCCTTATTTACTTCATGTTATTTTCCGAATTAACTGATATTCCGTTCATGGGCTTTTCTAACATAACTGGATTACTGAAATGTCTTAACTCTCTTCACAAAAAAAATGAACGAACTTCAGAGCAAACCATTTTGTAGATGGTTAATTACTGTTCTCTCTACTTTACACAGTGAAAAATTGAGGTATGGGAAAATCAATGTCAAATAACTCCAGCAACTTGACTGTTCATTCAGAGACACATAACACGCATTTTTTCAGAGAATGCTTAAAATACAGGTGACTGTTGGTTTCACCTGTGCTCATGAAAGTTCTGCATTTCTACAAATCAAGACTGAGGCTCTCAAGATGCATACCATGACATGAGGAACATGAAAATGAGTGACTGCTTGTGAAAAATCTGTTTTAACCTACTGGCTCCTAATCTGACAGCAAATATGCAGTGGCCAAATACCTAGTTCTGCAGAGTAGCACTCAACTGTCTTCATAAGAAGCTCTTTTCTTATTCCAGTTTCTAGCATTAGCTACTACACATTTTCCAGTTTCTTCATAAAATTATGTAAGGATCCTATAGATTATGACCTTTATAGAAAGGCAACTCTTTCACAGAATGGAATCCAATGGAAAGCAATACCATTTTAACTAAAGGCCAGAGTACATAAGACTGTCAAATTGCAAAGGCAGCAACCAATATGTCATGAAATTTTAGTTTAGGAAACTAATGAAGAACAAAGAAAGAGAACTACTTGCTTGATAAAATAAAAACCTTAAATGAAAATCATGGTCAGCTCCAGAGCTGAAGGGCATATTCACATTACACCATTCTGTCACTTCACTTAAAATACAGACTAATAAATGACCAGATTATCCTTGTCTTCATGGAGAAATGAAGGATGGGGTTGGGCTATGTTTGTTGCCAGCAGATTTTAATGGATATTTCATGAGAGAAGGAAAGGCTGAAGAATCCCAGATTGGCATGTGCTCCAGCAAGTTGTGACAGAAAGCAGGGAACACAGCTTCACCACAGGATCAAGTGAAGCTCCCTGAAAAAGAAATCTCTTACAGGAAGGACCGGGCCTGTAGCAGAATTTGCAACCTGGAACTTTGGGTCTTCTATATCTCTTTAACATGAAGACTGTTGTTGTTTTTTTGTTTTTGTTTTTTTTTTTTTGTCAGTGACTAGTGCTCTTGTAAAAAATAAAAATACTGATTACTTTTACTTTTCATTTTTCTTTCTTAGAATGCTGAATAGTGGCCACTAACCCATGCTGAAGCTGACATAGTTGGGACTTTTCATCACGACCAGTGCTGCATCTGCAGCATTTACATGAGCATTTCTTGTTTGCACAAACATGCCTGTACATAGGTGCATAGGCAGAATTACTCTATTTGTATGCAAAGATGTGGGTTTTCAAGGGCAGCCATCTTCCATCACATTACAAGTAAAATGTGCATTCAAATACAGGCCCATTTTTACTAATTTGTTCCTGAATGAGAAATAGGAATGAAGGTTTACTTAATAAAACATTTGAACCCAGGAGTACTGCTTTTTAATGAACAGTTCTAGAAGGCGCTGTTTTGCATTTACAATTTAATTCCGGGAACAGTTAAATAGTCAAAAAAGATAGTGTGTCAGTCTTGGTATCGTGCAATACATTGGGACTGAAAGTTCAGAACTATTTTTTCAGCCGCAATTACAGCGAGCAGGGTGGCTGCGGACACCGGTATTTACCTGCATTAATTTGACAGGGGCACTCTGACAAACGCTCATATTTCACAGTGCGTCCATCCACGCTTCGTTTGTGCCTCCCACCCTTCCAAACCCCGGAATGCAGAGATACTTTCCTGTCAAAACAAAGCACCGTGCCGAAAGCTTAAAAAAAAAAAAAAAAAAAAAAAAAAAAAAAAAAAAAAAAAAACTCTACAAAATTAAGCTGCGAGACCAGCTTTAAGCTGAAGTTACGGAGTTTAAAAAACAAACAACAACAACAAAAAAAAAAAACCCGCCCCTACAGCGCGTTCAGCTCGCCCGGCCTCAGCGCCGCTCCCGCAGGCCCAAGCCGGCGCCGAGTGCCCGGCACAGCCCGCCGCTCGCTGCCCGCGGCAGGGACACGCTTCCGCCTCGGCCCGCGCCTTCCCCGGCAAATTCACGGCGCTCCAGAAAAAAAAACCGCCATTTACCAGGAGTGGGGTTCGAACCCACGCGGACATACGTCCATTGGATCTTAAGTCCAACGCCTTAACCACTCGGCCATCCTGGTGCACATACAGGAACCGCCCGCAGACGTTCCTACATACAGGGCCGCGCTCCCGCTCGGTCCCGCACCCCGGTGACCCTCAGGCCGCCGCCGAGCTCCCCCCGCCGCGTCCTCCCGCCTTCATTTCCAGCGCCGGAGGGCGCGGAGCGCGCAGCTTGGCGCGCGCGGGCGGCCCCGTTCGGCTGCTTCGGGAGAGGCGCGCAGGCCGCAACCGGCGGGAGGCCGAGGAGGGCCCGTCCCCGCCTCGGGCCTTCGCCCCGCGCCCGGCCAGGACCGGGCGACCGCCCCACTCCTCCGCAGTGCCTTTGGCGGGCGCCGTGGCCTGAGCGGAAGGGGGAAGCGGGGAGGCCGCGATGCGGGAGAGTTTAGAGGCGAGGGGCGGAGGCGGGGCCGTGCCTGAGCGGAGAGCGCAGGGCCACCGGCGCTCAACACGGGCCCGGATTGCGCCGCACCGCCGTCGGGGCACGGGGAAGGCGGCCAGGCGGCTGCCAGGTGCTGCGCAGGCAGGGGGAGCCGGCGGGGCGCGGAGCGGAGCCGGCCAGCAGCCGGGCCGCCCCCAGCGGCACCGCCCCGCCCGTGTTTTTTTCTTTTCCTAGACGGCGCTGCCTGTTGAATGCCAGCTGGCAGGTGCTCCGGGGAAAAGTCGGTGCTGCGTAGCGATATGGTATTCCTACCCAGGTGTTTGCTGGGCTAGTGGCTGGACTGGGATCTGCCCCTCTTCCCAGCTTTGGAAGGGTTGGAAATATGCCCTGTATCCATCCTTCCCCAGTCTCCTGCTCTTGCCTTGCTTGCTTTTCCTCTGGGAAATGGACATCCTCAATGCCACCAAACTTGGTCACGTTTGAGTCAGCCCTCAGGGGTATGGGACATTCATGGAGAGCAGATGTAAAACACACGCCCTCTTTATCCTTAATTTTATAATTCATGCACTGATGTCCATTGATGAAAGAACAACTTGACTGGCATTTACCATGCTGTATTACTTGCCAGTGGTGTTCCACATTCAGTGTGGTGGTGTGTCTCAGCAAATGCCTTCAAGAAACGTCATCTAGGTTATTTTCTTTCCTACTCAAATTCCTACACAAATTATTTCTGAGAGACAAAGTAAAATGTTAGTTTTTCCTGTGAAAGCTTTGTGCATGCTCTTCTTCCTTGGTCGAGAGGAAGAGGATCCTGATTCTCTTGATGTGTCAGGCTGTGCTTTGATGGCCACTAACGCTAACACACACCTAGAAGCATCCTCTGTCAGAAGCGATTCTGCTTTGCAGATCAGATGCTCTTCAGAAAGCAGCTGCACTGAAAACGATGACTTCTGGGCCAGGCCAAGGTCATTTCTCAGCCTCTTGTCAAGGCATATGGCATCCTTGAGGTAACTGAAAAGTGGAGGGATGCACTGGTGAAGGAAAGTTTCTACAAAGAGAACAAACATGAGGCCACAGTGTACCCTGTTTCACTTAAGAGAGTCTTAAGTCAGAGCCAAGAAAAGCTTTTTAACAGCAACAAAAATTATGATTGGGAATGCATTACCCAATAAGGTTGTAGGATCCTGATCATTAGGAATTTGCAGGAAGCAGCATCTGGATAAATTTGTAGGGTGGTCCTGGCATGGAGGTCTTGCCATGGTATTGACCAAGGGGCAAAAAAACCCAACACCCTCATAAGGTAGGCACTGTATGATAAGGTATGACAGCGGAACAGTATCTGTCCACTGACTGTTAGAGGCTTCAACTCAGCTATTAGGAAAACACTATATGTTATGATATAAATTTGGAAGAAGATACACCTGTTACTGTATTGTTACATATCAGAGAAAGAAATACAATGGCTTCATGTGAAAAATCACATTACTTCTGAAATAGATTAACTGTAATCACCACATACAGTATCTATTAAAAGACAGTTTCCTGCTTTAATCACATGTGGTATTGTTGTAGAGACACAACCACAACCATGTGTAGCTCTTTTTCAGATCTATTTCAAACATCTGCCATGGCTCAGAACTCTTAGAGAACCTATTTTGTTTTCAAGAAACTAGAAAATACTGCTAAAGGCGTGCTTTCAACAGTTCTTGATGAAAGTTGGCCTCCATGGATTACAAAAACAGCAGATACTCAGTTCACCCCCAGGTTTTCTCCTCTTAAAAAAAAATAAAATAAAAAGAGATAGAGATACCTGTATCTTAAACTAAGTGCTAATACATTTACTTCCAGAAGGTTCTCCCAAGACGCTTGCCAGAGGGGTGCCTGCCCAAGTACACAAGTGCATCGATATACTTTCCCATTGGGGTAACAGGCTTCTCCATTTCTCTAAAATTAAACTTGTGTTTCAAAATAAGACTAAAAATAAATAAAATTTTAAAATGCCATGAGATGAAATGGAAACTCATACACAAGAAGTTCAGTGTTGTTTACCATACATTACATTTTGCAATAGGGGATTTTTTTTTTCTCTTACATTTTTACAATTCTCTCTTACATTTTAAGAAATAACAATGAAAACCTGGCTGTCAGTCCTCCTTTCTCCTCACAAAGATCTGAAACAAAAAATACCAGCAACCCTAAAAGCTAAAGTAAGCCATCTCACTTTTTAGTACAACCCCGTCAGACCCAGATGTAGGGTTTTTCACATCTTGGAAAGGAAAAAAAATTCCGTAGGATATACTACTTGCATCTCCATAGGAGTTGTGTTGACTTTGAGAAGGCAGCTCTCCTTAGCAAGCATGAAGTCATCCATTCTGCAGCTTCTTTTAGTAGTATGTCAACACAGTATCAGGCTTTTAGTTTTATCATCTTCTTCCACTCATCCTGTGTGGCATTATTCTTTGCAACTGTTCTGCAATCCATTTTTTTTATTTTTTTTTTTTTCAGAAGCCTGTTTGGCTGTTACTGGGCAAGTTCATGGAGTTCTTACACGACAACAGAAAAAAAAATCCTTAGTATTAAGCAATGAACAAGTTTGAAAAGAAGATGATGATTTCTTTAGTTTAGAGTAGCTTTTGAAATGCCTCTAATTCATAATGCAACTGAGAAATAGTTTTATGGGTACCAAGCTGATTTCAATGATTCTTAGTTTCCTCCCCACAGCAACAGCCTGAAGTCAAGTCAAGGACTCTAATTACCTTTTTCCTCATGCTTTTGCTCTCTTCCCCTGTGCCTCAAATCAGACTGAAGATCTGAATATAAGCTTTGCATTTCTAATAACAAAATCATCAAGATCTTTCAGAACTGTTGGAATAAATTTGTATTTTTTCTTGCAGTAGAGAATCATCTTAGAATGTATGAAACTCATACTTCATGTTTTTTATAGGAAAAATTATTATGTCTATCTCAATATGCAACATATTTGATTACTGTGGCAACAAGTATTCTGAGGACATTCTTTTAGACATTAATCTTCTTTCTCTAATTTAGAGTTTAGTCCAGAAGCTTTTAACTAAACTTTGACTATGTGAGCAACTGTTCAGAGCTGCTGACTCAATGCACAATACTCTGCATTTTCAGTTTTTCTTATTAAATATTTTATTGCCTTTGTGGATATACACATGCGCAAAAAAGAAACCAACAACAAACAGGTACATATTTTTTATCAAAAGCATTGTTAAGTGCTAAGAATATGCAGACAAAATGAAATATGTATTTTAATTCCCATTGATTTACATCCACATTCTGACCGTTGGCTCTTTAGGATATTTCTCTACAAACACAGTTCCACTGACTTGAATGTCAATACCTATGGAGTAAATGACTTTTGTCTTCTTGAGTAGCACCAAAGCAGTAACAATGGTGCCAGCTCAACATCCACTCTTTTTTCTCCCACTTCAAGTCTGAATACTGGGTTGTTTGAGAGAGTCTCAGGCAAGTGTAATACTGATATCATCAAGACATCACTGAATATCAAAATATCTTCTAGTTTAGAAGACCAGTGTTCTTCACGCTTCCATGTTACCACAGACAGGCACTTCAGCTAAAGAGACTACCTGTTTCTGAAAACTGTTACCTATTTAGCTTCTACTTGTGTAAAAAGCCCAATGGAAGCTGAATTTCTTTTGCTGTTTTGTTATATATCAATATAAATAGTACAAAATGTTTGGGTATTTTTTTTAACGTATAAAATTAGTGTGCAAAAGTTCAGAAGGGAAAAGCTTCATTGTGATTGGTGAGGGAAGACGGCTATGCACAGTTAGGCAAAAATCCTACATATAAAATACTTGAAATGTTTAAATACATTTGTTAAAATAGATATAAATATGACAGTTTTAAAGTCACTAACTTCTGAAAAAATGTCCTCCATTAATTCACATTAATTCAAAGGATACCAATAGATCACGGTGTAACAGGAAGCCACCTAGAAATACTAGAGTTGGAAAACTTCCAGAAGTAGGAGCTATAATCACTACCCAGACCTTATGAATACATCTTTCACTGACAATGCTCAGTGGTTTCCAGGGCTGCAAATGTTCTTTTGCCTCCTCATCTATCAAACCATCTATGGGTAGACTCCTATTACACAAAAGGAAAGATTATTTTTAAGCTTGAAAAGGGTACTGAAATGACATTAAAATGTTGTTTATTATTCAGGTGTACTGAAGAATACACCTGAATTTTTCTTTCCCCAGAAGATTTTCTAATAATGAGAGAAAAGCCTCAGCTTTTGTAAACCAGTAAAACTGAATGTTAATTTTAATCCTTCATGCTATTAAAAATATATATATAAGTTGCCAAATTAAAATCAATGCCTATTAAAAGTTTGTTGACGGGGAAATCCACTAGAACTGCTTGTGTGTATATGCCAGCATAGGAGACTCTAAAATGCTTTCTTTGCCTCCCAGCTGTTGTCTTCTTATGGGTGCTTCTACAGAGGGCCATTGCGCACACCTCTTCTGCTATATCAATTGGCAGAAACATGTATTTGAAACCTAAAAGCATGGCAGATTTTAAATTAAGATTTCCAGTATCTCAATTTAAAAAGAGTCAGTGTGATGCCTCCATGTTGCACTTGTAGGTACTCAAAATGGAGAAAAAGAATCACTTGAACACAAACAGAGCAAAACGTGCCTATTATGCTTTAAGGTGCAGCTTACTTCTGTTAAGACCAGTGACAGATGGAAATAAAGTTGAAACGGAAACTAGTTTTGCATCCTGCTCCTGGTAACAGGCTCAGCATTTTATCGCACAAGCAGAGCAAAAATCTCTTCAAGTATTTGCATAAAGTAGGCTCCAAACTAGTTACAATTCCAACCTCCTGATTCTGTGATGTATTGTGTCGCCACAGGCATTAAGCATGCACTGCCTGCAGATCACTTTGACTAATAAGAATGAAATAGTTTCTTGAAATTTCTTGTTTCCTCTAGCTGTTATCAGCCTATCCTTCATTCCTCTTTCTTGACTGGAGCAAGTATTGCCTAGAGATCTTCTAAGTACTTGCACCTCTAGTTACAGTAAGAGAGTACATTTCAATTAAAAACAGTCAAAAATAGTTTTATCAACACTTCTAGCAGGCCATAAATAGAACGGTTTTTCAGCATGTTCAGGAACATGTTACCAAACAAAACAAACAACTGCACAGTAGCTCCCACACTTACAGGGGTTGTCATTAAAGAAAAGTCATTGAAAAGAATATTTGATTTGGAAAACTCTCAAGTTGGACCATGATAGCATCGGTAGGATAGTCACCTTCTGCAAAACGAAAAGCAGCAGCAGAGGATTGTCATGAGAGGGTGTTTTCTTCTGTATTCTAAAGCTTTTTTTATTTGCTCTTTAGATTCTCCTACATAGTCCTCAACATTTTGCACATTTATCTCAATGACGTCAAAGGTGTCTGCCTGTTCTTCCACTAGCAGGGCTACCTGCAGAAAGAGCTCGTGAACCTCCTTAATACGACCTTCTAATTTCACCAACTCCTTATGACGTGTCTCTATCTCATTCAAGGCTGAGCGAGCTCCCTTCACATCCGACAAGAGATTCTCAGAGAAGACATCCCACCTGCCTTGCTCAATCATCTCCTCAATCTGGTTGCTGGAAACATCTTTGCCCATGATTTCTAGCTGACGCTGAATTCGAATCTTGCAGTTCTCCCGCTGGTTCATCTCTGTTGCATTGTATTCAAACATAGCTTCCTGAAAGGCGTGCATGAGGTCAACGTAATGGTTCTTTGCTACCCTGGCAATGACAGACATAACCCCATATTTTGTTATTGCATCTTCGCAGAAATCTCTCATTATTTGGAGTTTCCTGTGGATGCTTTCTCCACGGGCCTTGATGTCTCTGGCAATACCATTAGTATCTCGTTTAATGCTACTAATACGGCGCATGGAAGTAAGGAAGCGGTTGTTTTGCTTTCTTAGTCGCTTGACATCCTCTTTTAGGAAGTTATTTTCGGTTCGGATGTTCTCTATGTCCTTATGAAGAGTTTCCAAGGCATAATCAGTCTCATAAAGGAGAATCTCGCGGGGTGAATTTTCATCATCCTCACTACAAGAAAACTCTTGGTTGTGCAACCTGGCAAGTTCACGCATCTCATTTAGCCGGTCTTTCATCCTGCCTGTAAAACAGGAAAAGTAGGAAAAAAATTTACACTAAGTAAAGTATTCCTTTGCAAGTTCATAGCTAATGATGCATTAAAGACAAACCAAAATATTGCAGGTTCTCTATCATTCTAAACTTGCTTTTCCTGGAAGGAGAGCAGAAGCCTCTGAGAAAAGTATACAGCTGTAACCAATATGGTTGGGAAAGAAACGTTTTGAGGAATAGTGTGAAAAGCAGCAAGATATATATTTCTTCTTCTTTTTTTTTTTTTTTTTTTAAAGAAAAAAGGATAGAAGGAAAACAAAAAGGAAGAAAATAAAAAGGAAATGGGCCAGTTTGGGGTCTTCAGATGCTATTGTTTATCATAGTGCACCAGGCGCACCAGGCATAAAAAAAACACAATAGCTCCATTTTCTAAGTAAAACCAACTAACCAAGTCTTATTTATTTTTGTATGATGGAAACATCTTACAGAAAGGGTAAAGTAACACTGTTGTTACAGATCAGGACCTGTGTGGGTTTTTTTGCCTCAGACTTACTTAACTATAAATTTCACTAGAACAGATGCAGAATGAGTAATCTGCATAGACTAGTTAATAATAACAAGATATTGTTGATAACAAGACATAAATCTCCTGTATGTATGTTATTCACTTCAAATTCTAGAGCTAAAATCTTTGCAGAAAGTAAGACTGAAAGCTTCAACGAGAACCCTGTACGAAGTATTACATCAAGCAGGAAGATGAAAATTCCCCATCACAAAAACTGTATCTCCCATGACATCATTTAAATTAATAACAAAGTGAACCAAATTAGGAAGCAACAACAAGCATGACATCGCTAGATCTCTGTGTCTAGAGGAATCATCATTGTTTTTCCAGGAACTAGAGCACCTTCATGAGCATTTACAAACACGTTATCTGCTCTGGACACATCCCTTCGTAGGTTTATCAGTTACTCTCAGATTAAGTGCCGCGGATTTTCCAGGGATTTAGAGCCGAACGCTACACGGTGCGGGAAGCATGACAATCTCAATATGAGTACGCAGGCTTCAACTTTAATGCAGTACTTCCTAACATATATAGAAACGGAGTTACACCAGGCAAACTGCCATTGGTGGGGCTACCCCAGCCCCATCCCCTGATTGGTAATTACAACTTGTTGAACAGACAAAGCCAAACAGCAACTTCCCCCCCCACGCCCCACGGCTAACTGCCTGATACTTCTGTCCTTGGACTCCGCTCCACCCAAGGACCCCTAGGCCCTGCCGACCGTCCGCCCAGAACTACTCCATACACACACTCTGCAGTACTTCCTTGCTCGTACAGTAGCTCAAGTGATCTGTGGCCACCCTAATCCTGCAACACTAAGGAAAGTCCCATGTGAACATACTCAGGAAAACTACCCTAAATCCAATGTGAATTAAGACTTCAATTTTATAGACAATTTCATGGGATTGTTAGATATGTTAAAGACGCTGGGGAGGAGAAGGAAGATTCCATCACAGACACAGCCTCTTCAGCTCAATGAGAGTATATAATGATCTCGAGAAGCATCCTAATTAGAATTGCATTTACACTGGTGCAAAAAAGGTTTTTCAACCTAAACTAATTCTGTTCCAAGCAATATAAAACAAAAGTCCAAGAATATGGTGAAAAATGAATTTTCAGTCAGGAATCAACATATGTAACAATTGCTTGAATTTAAACCAGAAGCCACATAGATATAATTCAGTTATACAGGGAAAGCTTCCAGATATCAAAGTTTTTTCACCAATTCTCACAGCAATAACAAAATCAAGACCTACACCTCGTGCAACAACACTGAGATGAAAAATCCCCACCTACATGGAAAACAAAATCGCATAGGGCAGCTTTAAAGACCAGTTTACTTGACTTGAAAACTGTATGGCCAAGATTACCTACAGGCACCACAGCTGGAATATCTACCATCCGTGTTTGGAAATGGTTATTGGAATGTTCTCTAGACAGGAAGGTAGAAAGGGAAAAAAGAGCCATCTTGCAATCTCAGGATTATTTAGATCTTTTCTAGTAACTAATTGTTTCTGAGTTTTTCACCTGAAATGTAGATGTGGGTCTGAAAAGCAGTCACACCGCTAGTCTGACTGCATTCCTGACTGTTAGTGGATTCCCTAGAGTTTAAAAGCCTCTCACTTTTTTTTCCTTGAACTGCCATGTGTTATGCTCAGCGATTTACTCATTTTGTGCTTAATATCTACATTTGGAAACAATATTTTTTATGCCCAAATCTTAACATGATGATCTATTTTATGCAAATGGCATCTCGCTTCTGTGCATCGTATGTGTACAGGCTTACATCACCCCGTGCTTGAAGGAATGGTCCTTCAACTTGAGGAAAACTAAATTTCAGCAGACTTCCTAAAGAAATCTCCACAGAAAACAATCTGACATGTGGCTCAACAATAATTACTTTTTTTTTTTTTTTGTGCTTAATAAAGGTGGTGAGCTTCTCTGGAAAAATAAGAATGGTTAGATCTATTAGTCACTATACTGTGTTCTTCCAAACTTCCAGGAACATAGGCATCTACCAATGATTTTAATCCAAGGATGCTCTCAAGTATACACACATCATGAGTTCAAGATGAATAATAACTGTTTTTTGTTTGTTCAAAACT
This sequence comes from Numida meleagris, assembly GCF_002078875.1. Lineage (NCBI taxonomy): Eukaryota > Metazoa > Chordata > Aves > Galliformes > Numididae > Numida > Numida meleagris. Next base: position 46,237,323 of record NC_034411.1, on the reverse strand, counting down.
TAAGCAAGAGTTCTAGGCCATGACTGGGGAAAGTTTACATTTAAACAGAGAACTACACTGAGTAAGAACACTTGCATAATAAGCTGATAACTTTGCAGGAATAGGTCTACACTTCCTTCCTCTGTCCTCAAGGGCGCACTTTGCAATTTGTCTTTCTTACTCACCACTATTTTAAAGTGCTAGAAATAAAAATAAGAACAAATGGAGAAATAGAAACAGTAATTCACAGCATGAAAATTACTAGCGCTGTAATAAATTTACATGGATATTAATTCTGCCGCATCTCTGTAAAAATATTGGGGTTTTTTTGTTTATTTTATACAACATACATGAAAAGTTAAAAGGTCAAGCACCAAAATAAGAGCAAGGAACTCCCAAGTATAGCGTCAGATTGCACTGTAATGTTGCCTATACACAGAATGACCGTGGAGTTAAACACTGGCCTACATCTTATCACTTCCACCAAGTCTGTCTACAATCTGTATGTGCTGAAAAAAAAAGTTCTACAACATAAAATTTAATATTCACCATTCATCTCATAGTCAGATATCTCATTTACTGTGCTACTACAATTCATTTCCTCAGGGTTTTTCTCCTGTGATACCCCCAGAATGCTCCACACACTCCTCGGAGTCCTTTGGGGAGGGCAGTTCTAACAGCCCAATCCACAGACACAGATTTCAGCACAGAGTGATTATGGACAACAGTATCGCTCTTGATGAGTTACAATGCCAACTTAAGAGACTTGAAGCACATTGCTCTGTACCTTGTAAATTCGGAAGTCAGCTCCTGACTTCAGGCACTTCTGCTGGTCTCAGGCACTTGGCCAAGAAAGATCTCAAAGTAACAAGCTGGGCATCGGTAAAGGAACACATAGATCTAGGTCACTCACAAGAAGTTCATCTCCAAAGACACGTGCAGCATCCCCTATGATCTCCGTGATCCAGTAGAATCCAATTCTAAATATGAACAGAGGGATCAAATTAAAGTTTTGTTTTTAAAGACATTAAAGACAATCTTCAGCCTGAGGATTCCCAGTTTCTCAATGCTTAGCTCTAAAAGTCTACAATCCAGTTCTTTAGGGAGTTAGTCAACAAAATCCATGTGGGAATCCGTCTTCAAGGACAAGGAAGCTGAGCAAAGCTGGCAGATCTTTAAGGAAGCTTTCCCTAGGGCACAAGAGCTCTCCATCCCCAAGTGTAGGAAGTCAGGAAAGGAAGGCAAGAGACTGGCATGGCTGAACCGGGACCTACTGGTCACTATGGAGAGCAAGAAGAAAATGCACAGGCAGTAGAAGCAGGGACAGGTAACCTAGGAGGAGTATAGGGATGCTGCTAGACTGTGTAGGGCTGGAGTCAAGAAGGCCAAGGCCCAGCTGGAACTGGTCTTGGCAAGGGGCGCAAAGAAGGATAAGAAAGGTTTCTACAGGCACAGCAACCAAAAAATGAAAGTCCAGGGGTGTGTACCCTCCCTAGTTAACAACTACAGACAAGGAGAATGCTGAGGTATTCAACAACTTCTTTGCCTCAGCCTTCACTAGCGATGGCTCTACACACAGCCCTAGAGAGGATGGTTCAGAAGGTGGGGACTGAGGGAGTGACGCCCCTCCCACTGTAAGCAAAGATCAGGTTCGCAGCTACCTGAGGAACCTGAACATCTGTAAATCTATGGGTCCCAGTGAGATGCACCCCCGAGTCCTGAAGGAATTGGCTGACGTAATCACCAAACCACTCTCAGTGGTATTTGACAAGTCATGGCAGTCAAATGAAGTCCTTGCTGACTGGGAAAAGGTAATATAGCACCCATTTTTAAGAAGGGTAGAAAGGACAACTCAGGGAACTACTGACCTGTGAGTCTCACCTCTGTGCTGGGTAAAATCAAGAAGCAGATCCTCCTGGAAGCTATGCTAAGGCATATAGCAGAGAGGGAGGTGACATACAATAGCCAGCATAGCTTCACCAAGGGCAGGTCCTGCCTGACCAATCTTGTCGCTTTTTGTGATGGTGTAAATGTGTCAGTGGACAAGGGAAGAGCCACTGATGTCATCTGTCTGGACTTCAGTAAGGCCTTTGACACAGTCCCCCACAATGTCCTTCTCTCCAAATTGGAAAGATATGGATTTGATGGGTGGACTGTTTGGTGGATAAGGAACTGGTTATAAGATTGTACCCAGAGAGTGGTGTTCAGTGACTCAGTGTCTGGATGGAGATCAGCAATGAGTGGTGTACCTCGGGTCAGTGCTGGGACCAATGCTCTTTAACATCTTCATCAATGACACTGACAGTGGGATCGAGTGCACCCTCAGCAAGTTTGTGACTGACGCCAAGCTGTGTGGTGCAGTTGACATGGCTGAGGGATGGGATGCCATTCAAAGAGACCTAGACAGGCTTCAGCAGTGGGCTCAGGTGAGCCTCATGAGGTTCAGCAAATCCAAGTGTAAGGTCTTTGGGGATGTAAGGATGGAGTGCAGCCATCCTTAAGGACTTGGGGGTACTGGCGGATGGCAAGCTAGACATGAGCCAGCAACATGCCCTCGCAGCCCAAAAGCCAACTGTTTAAGCTTCAGTCTTCTGACAAAACAGTGAACTCATCTGGAACATCTGCAAACTGCTGTTTTGAGAGATTCACAGTTTGGTTAAATTTTAGGAGATTCTCGTAAGGAAAACAGCCAACTCAAATACAATGGCATTACAGAAGTCTTCCCCATTTCAAACAAAGGGGAAGCAAATCTTCCCAAGAGAAGCTAGTAACTTCCCAGCATTCATTTGATAGTATCAGTGACAGAATTGACACAAAAGAGCTGAAACAAACAAATAAACAACAATGGAAAAGCAGAAGGGACCAGCCATTTGAAAAATGGCACCTTAATGGATCAGCATTTAGAAAAGCTGACCTCTTTATCAGATGCTGTTGTTACTCAGGAAAGTTTAGTTACATTTACTTACATGTTGATAGCACTGTTTAAAACAGACATATATTAACATGATACTTATAGTACATTACTATTTGTAAGGGATAGCCTCAGAAATCTCTTCCTTTATATAGAGGCCCATGCAGCAGGAGAAGCTTAGCCTCTCTGGCTAGAAAAGCAATTCTGCAAAGAGAACCTTGGGGTCCTGGTGGACATCAACTTGAACATAAATCAGCTCTGCACCCTTGTGGCACAGGACGCCAACAGCATCGTGGGCAGGAGCAGCAGAAGAGATCGAGGGGAGTGATCCCTCCCATCTGACACCTGAGAGCCTGTATCTGGAGTACTGTATCTGTGGCACTGCAAGAGATATGGACACCATGGATTGAGCACCAGGGAGGCCACCAAGTTGGTCTGCGGTGCTAGAGCCCCTGTTGTGTGAGGAGAGTCCAGGAGAGCTGGGATTGTTCAGCCTGGAAAACAGAAAGCTCAGAGGAGACCCTACTGCTGCCAGCACCTACCAAATGCGAGGTGTACAATACCAAGGGTAGCAGACCCGAGTGGGAACCAGAAAATAGAGGAAAGAAAACAGGCAAAACCAAAAAAAAACCACAAACTCGTGAATACTGGAATAGGTGCCCGAAGAAGTTTTGGAATCTGCATCCTGGATGGGGCCTTCAGCAACCTGATCTGTGTGTGGTTTCAGGGTGCCTGGGTTAGATGACCTCCAGAAGTTCCCTCCAGGGTATCTTGTTCTACTACACAGCCTTAGGTCAAAAGTCTGATAATTTTAATGAGAGAGAAATATATTCTACTACTTGCACAAGTTTATTTATTTTTAACACATTATAGTATCAAGACACCAGCCACTCTGTACTCTGGAATAACAGCCCCAAGTATACCTTCATTCTTCAAATGTGTTTCAATAGATTAGCTGCCGGTTTGATTTTATTTTAAAATACTGAGCATATTCAAACTGCAGCATGTACCTTCCTGTTTGGATTTTTTGGGGTAGATAAATCTGTCCTCGTAAAAATCAAGTTCTGTCTGCAACCCATCATGGTGCATACACCCAAAAACACACACAGGAAATACAGGCCAGTTAATGACTATAAAGGTTACAGCTTTGAAGCCTAATACTCACCAAGCACAGTCAGTGAGGGTATGTTCAGCATTTGCCTCTTCATGTTAGCATGCTGCTTCTTGGTGTTAATCACTATGACTAACTTTCCCATGATGCAAGTTGCAAGCTATTCTGTTGCAATAAGACTGCATGACACGGGATTTCAGACAGAAAAGGAGATCCACTCTGAAAGTTAAAAGCTGCACAAAACTGCTTCACAAAAGACCCGTGTACAGATGAGAAGTTCTGAATTACTAGTAACATAAAATGCCTGATAAAACAAGCTATTTGCAGTAACAGAATTTGGCTGTAAGAGCACGTTACACACAGCAGCATTACAAGCATATATTTCCACTACTGTGCTAATGTTCTGGATCCTGTTACCTAAGTGGAAATAAGAAAGGCTGGAAAGTAATATATAAAAGCAAACAAGTTGCACACCTTTATTTGTCTCAGCGTTAACATTTGTATATCCACATCACTGAGTTTGGTGACAAGCGGTGAAATAAACCAGCAGGTTCAGCACAGCATCCACATTTGCATCACAAGCAGCTGGGCAGGAAGCCAGTGTGCACTTTTTACATCATTCCCAAAAGGCAGCTGCTAGCTAAAAGCAGTTTGTAGGTTAACAAAAGTCTAGTCAGTAATTGTTTCACCCTTGAGTAATACTTTACCACATGGAAGTCTTACTTCAGTTGAAGTAGCCTATTTGAGGAACAACAGATACTTCAAACCAAGCCATTTAAGACCATTTCTACCTGCAGTTCTTCACTCCCTCGAAAGGTAAAAGTCACTACATGCTTCAGTGTGAGCCCCCATGGCTCAAGTGGCCTGGTTTCCTACCCCTGAATGCCAAATGCTATTGCTTGCATGACACACGACAGGCATGACCCAAGAAACAAGCAGTGAACAATTAGGAAACATTCTACTCCTAGGCAGAATTACTTAATAGCCAGCTATACATCAGCATATTCCAGTGACTTTCCATACTTTTTGTGGACCATACAGTATTGATGGAAACTTGTCTGGATGTGGTGCTCAGGGACATGATTTAGCGGTGGGTTGTTAGAGTTAGGGTAGTATGGTTAGGTTGAGGATGGACTTGATCTTGAGAGTCTTTTCCAACCTGAGCAATTCTATGATTCTATGACTTCCAGAGTCTAATATACTCAATTATGAGGCAAATAATGTGCCGCTGCCACACAAAAGTCTGAATAATTTATAGTAAATGCAACCAAAGCCTTTCTTTTCAGAGTTAGAGTGTCAGATTTAACAATTATATTTGTTTTAGAGTAGATTCAATCATTTTGACCGGTATCTGTTTTCCAATAACAGGTTAGATAGTATTAACTCAGAAAACAGACTATTGTTTGCAATAGGATTTCCTCTATACAAAAAAGCTTTTAATTGAATCAGAGCATAATGCAAACCATATTTCCAGACCAAATTCCATGACCTCTAAATCATCTCCATCACTGGAGAAATGGCAGGCCTCTCTTTTTCTTGATCCTCATCTGTGAGAGCTTGAGGAAAGACCAAAAAATCATGATCTAGTGATTAGGACACTGTGCCTTCTGGAGCTGTTTTAAGATCACATCTGTATCTTCTGTTCCAGTATTAACAAACACATTGAAGGTCAGCATGTTGAAATCTTTTTGTAGCCTCACTGAAAGGAGGTTATCATTGTCTCTGGAGTTTCTTGCATTTGCCAATGTTTTGAAATACACCAAATATGTTCAGGATTGAAAATAACACAGAGCACTGGCTATAAAGCTACAGAAATCCATCACAAAGTTGAAAACATATCCAGAGAATATTAGACACAACTACTTCCTATTGTAGTCAACACCTGTTTACAGCAGAATACCCCCATCCTACTTCCAGTCACACCAGCAAGAGTGCACAAAACTGCAGATGTCTCAGGGCAGGTTTTTTTTTTTTTTCTCCAAACTTTACATAGAGTGTTGACTTCTGTTTGCAAGCTGCTATATTCAGAGAAACAGGGAGAACTCATTCTCTGCAGACTGTTTATGCAGTTATCTGAGTCTCCAAGTCTCCCTTGCTTTCTTTCATACCACAAAGTCTAGTTAGAAAGGCATAGGGGGAAAAAAAGAATTAACATTCAAATAGGTCATTGCCTCTAACTCAAAGTAATGAGGCATAATTGCTTGACTGCTGATAGCTTTTGAGCTTCTTCAACTTACCCATGTTTCTTCTACAGTATTCAGCACAAAGTAACTCAGCTTTTGCACCAGACCATATTATAAATCCAAGGATCTACCATATGTCTCCTACTTCCCAGATGTATTCAGCAGCATTAACTACTTCAGTATTTCCCAGAGACTGGTTATCAGGTTCTCCAGACACCAACAGAAGTTGCTGCACATGTAACATGCATATCATTTTTCAGATATTTATGAAGAGGCTGGCAAAAAGAAAAATCTTAAGTTTTACCTTGCTACTACACAGCTTACATGGTAATTAAACATTATCCTGGCATCAGAGAGGACAGTCTGTTGAACATATGTCCGCTGCTAGTATTTATTGGGCTGCCTACACTTTTTCTGGGGAGCTGTGCATCTCCAGTGACAAGTTTTCTGTCTTGCACAGACAATAAGATGGATTCTCAGCATCTTCTCTGGGCATTTTTCTCACAAGTGCTACTACTAAGCAACTGTAACCAGCTTTGTTTTTGTCTGGTTGTGGGGGGGACCTGTGCCAGCACTGTAGACAAAAAAAGTTTCTCTATCTTCATGACAAGGCCCATTAAAAAATGGTTGTCTTCACGCGCATTGTTTGAACACCAAAATTGCTAACTCCCTCTAACAGTCATCATGTTCCTATATATGAATGGAATGAAAACAGGCAAGTCTAATGTACACCCCAAATTTAGCCTCTTTTTTTTTTTTTTCCCAAGGACTCTAGAAACCCTATAGTTATCAGCTTCAGGTTCCGAAACAGTGTACAACTGCTGGAACACCTACCACTTGTGAGCTGTGAATGTGCCCAGCTTTCGGAAAACAGAGTGCCACTACAAGCAGCTGCATGTGCACGAGTATGTATTTTATCACAGAGGAGAGAAAAAATCCCACTGCTGTTCTCCTTTAACTACTTCTAATGTGGTATATTACAGGCTAACTACTGCAGCACATCCTTTCTTCCTGTGATAGGCAAAGCTCAAGTCTTCAGTTAAAACAGGATGGAAACAAGGGAGTACGGAGTATACCTCCCCAGCCTCTGCAAATAGTCATACAGAAACATAAACAGAGAGACAGCCATCCATGCATTTCTGGCAATTACTGCAGCTGAGCACCATGATGAGTCACGGCACATGGAAATCTCCGTGATGCCATCACTGAGTGCTGCAGGTGGATCCTGCTCTGGTGAATCACCTCAGCAAGCCTGACACAGGTCTGCCCAGCAGAATAACTGGGTACAGGCCGCACGTAACTATCATTGCTACTACCAAATGGTATTTAGACACAATTAAGACATTAGGCTGGCATCTGCATGGAAATATGAGGCTGCATGTGATCATCAGTCAGAAGCAAAGTGTTCTACAGGCATTTTTAAATTAGTATAAGAGCATTATTTATTTATTTTTTGAATATACATATATTTAGAGCTTACAGTACAGTGTTACAATCTGAGATCAAGTATTCTACTTAAAAAGAAAAAAATCCCTTTACGTTTTAATATGGGATGTCTTATTGGTATTTGTTCACATGGTCCAGTACTGGAGGCTGAGTTCTGGGTCCTCCTGCAAAACCTACACACCTGTAACTGGACCAAAGCGGTTCAGCCAGGAAACACCCCTCACAAACACATCCACAGGCAAAGTCTCAGCCCTGGGACATACTGGCCAGCAGAACAGCAGTCACCACACTCTGCCTATGGCTGTTCACAGGCCTCTTCAAAGTACCAGGGACACTGAGACAAGGTACAGATGTAACTGGGGGTACAGTGCCACCAGTACATCGGGAATCTTTCCCCAGCTTTTGTCAATATGAGTTTGTCAAGAATAATCTTACATCACATGAGTTACACTTACTTCCCTGTTAAGTGCCCAGCAGATAGAGCAGAAGCTGCACACACGATAAACCTCACAAAATCAGGACTCGTGATACCGTTCCCCTGTGATTAACTGCAGAAACAGGGCCTAGATGAGAAGCACTGAGCACTCTGTGCGGAAGGCTAGATGAGATAGCAGGATGGTGACACAATCAGCAGGCACAATCAAAACAGAAGAACAAAAAGGCAGAAGCTGAATCACACTGCGGGCTGCCCAGCAGCCCCTTGGCCCCACAGGATGGGCCCTGCCAGCAGCGCAGCGTGGCCACAGAGCACGGGCATGGCCAGGAGCAGGCCTGGAGCTGCGCCCCCAGAAATGGTTTCTCTGCAAGGCTGAATCAATGTGGTGAGCGAGCACCTGGGTCTGAGGTAAATTTATCAGGTTAAATTGGTGTTACCTCAGAGATTTCTGCACCATGTCTTGTCACCTGTGCACTGCAAGGATAAGCAAGGAATCGAAGGCATTGATGGGCCAGGTGAAATTTTAGGGAGGTTGTATTTCATCAAGCACTTTCATGTTTGGTAGTTACCTTCTGTCATAACTGTTTTCAAATATGCCAGCATTATGATGGCCTTCTGTCAGTCCAGGAGGTTACCCATAATTTCAATTAGCAACTTGGATAATGGAACCAGAGGTGAGCCTTCACAGCCTCCAGACAGCACTGAACTTGGGAGGGGGCAGAGGCAAGCACTTGGTGGCGGAAGGGAGGAGAAACAGTTAGAATGCAGGATGAGCCTGGCAAGTCACAGCAGTGCTACCAAAAATAAAAGGAAATTCAGACCATGGCACTTTTAGAACAAATTATTTGCACAGACAGAAAATAGGGGATACCTGGGTTAAAAGCACAAAAGCATCAGTGAGGTTAGAGTAGATTACAAGCTGAAATGCAAGTTCACAGTATAAAGCCACTGTAAAAAAGAAAGACACACATGTCACTTATATGAGAGGCAGCATGGGAAGCACCAATTATACCCTGCTTGGTATTGGTAAGGCCCTGGTTGGAATATTGCATTCAGCACCCATTACCAAGCTAGGAAAGCCACGCAATTCTCAATAGTGTCTCCAAATGGTTTAGAAAGCATGAACACGAAGGAAGAAGAGAAGGACTTAAGTTTGTTCTTTGCAGACGACCAGGGAGAAATCACAGAATAGCTTGGATTAGAAGGGACATTAAAGCCCATTCAGTTCCAACCCCCAGCCATGGGCAGGGTTGCCACCTACCAGATCAGGCCCTGGGACCTCCAGTGCCTCAAGGGATGGGGCATAAAGACACCCACTCTAATGTACAAAATGAGTTCATAAAAAGAAATGATTATTTGAGTATTTCCAATGTCACCAAAGGGAACAAGTCATCCATTTAATTTACATTTGAGTTACATTGAACTAGCTGCAACGGGATAAAATGGGATCAGTTCTCCACAGGAATACCATGTACTCCTCATCCTCAGAGGTCACCAACAGGCTACAGGAACATCCTGCAGGCCTGCACTGGGGGCACTGCTCCGCTGCCCCAGAATGGACTGGGCTGTGCCTTAAAATCTCTCTGTGACCTTATCTGTCCATGGTCTGCCAGCTCCCTTGCAGCCAGGGAGGTCCTGGTGGTTCTTCCCACCCAGAAGATCTCTTCCCTTTCTGTTATCACTGAGTATCTCTCCTTTGGAGCAGGTCTAGGTTAGTTGCATATTGTTTCTTTCCTCACAGAAGGCTCTCTCTTGCTTGCCTCTCCAAAAACAGTGCGCATAGTACAACACAAGGTGTCAGATACAGAGCCTAACCCTGTACCACCCCTTAATGTGTTGAGAGATCTTCTATATCATGCTTATTTTCTGGATAAAGATCTCTCACGACAACAGAGGTTAACTTGTGGCTTCAGCCTCAGCCAAAACACCATATGCATGTGTCTTATGGCTTAGCATGCAAGGTCAGTTTCAGAGCAGCAGTCATACAAAGCAGGCAGTGAGAAACACAAGGTGAAGAAAAGGTCTTCAGAAGTGTTGGGCATCTAAAACATCCTTTTGTAAGGATAAGCTTTACCCTGTTTTTCTTTAGTCTGTTAAACCTATTGTCTGCTCTTTTGAATAAAGTTGTGCTCCTCTTGTAGTCTCACCACTTCCATAGAAAATTATTTAAACAGCAAGGAACACCATTAACAGGAAGCCAGCATCCTTCAAATTGCATTCTCATCTTAAGAAGCCATACATTTCCATTTTGACCCTTGGCAGCTTAAAAAAAAAAAAAAAGGTTCCAAAAATACCACCTGAAGCACAGGAACAAGAAGTGCTGCTGTGCGCTGTAGGCCAGCGATACTCTCCCAGTCATTTCCTTCCCCGGTACCAGCTCCCACTGTTATCTCAGACACACACGACACTAATGCAAGAAATTAATGTTAGTTAATAGGAAGCAATCAAAAAGCACTAACTCCTGCTCTACTCACAGACCTGGCCACAACGACGCCCAAGGAAAAGGGGAATACCACAACCTGTCACCTTTTGCGTATGATAGCAAGCTCAGCGCTGCCCATGGCCGCAAGGCAGCAGCACGAGGCAGGCGGACGGGCGAGGCACACCGCAGCGCTGAGACCGGACGAGGAGGTGCGTTTTGAGAACGCCCTCGTTCCTCTCACTGCCAGAAACCCAGCGATGCCCTCTGCCCCTTTCAGGCGACCACAGCCACAGATGGAACTGAGCACCTCCGGTCCCAAGCGCACTCCCTGTTGCCGAGCTCACACTTCCCCCTCGGCTCGCACGGGGCCGTTTCCTCTGCTCTCACGCAAAGCCAAACTGCAGAGCGCTCCTGACACCCCGCGGGCCCGATGCTGAGCGGGACACCGACGACACCCAGGACCCGGCCCGGCAGCGCGGAAGGAGCCGTCCCGCCTCCCGCTCCGCGCAGCACTCACCCCCAGCACCGGACGCACCACTCCCGAAGCCACAGCCACAGTAGGAGCGCCCGCGCCGTCGAGGCTAGCGCCGGTCCCGGCGGGACGCCCCGCCCCCAGGCTCGGCTCACCGCCCATTGGCTGCTGGAGGCGGTGATTTGCATAGCTGCGCCCCGCCCCCGCCCGTCGGGGGCTGGATCTGTACGGGAAGCGTGGGGGTGCGCGGGGTGGTCCTGCCTGGCAGCCGGCACCGTGGGTATCGCCGGCCCCTTCCCGCCCGCTTCGGACGTGGGCGCGGAAATACCGTGCCGGACCGGCAAATGGGGACGCACATCAAACCTCTGCTGCCGGTCAGTGTGTGAGAGGAGGCGAGCTCCGCATAGTGCTGCAGTGAGTGACTTAGCCCCTTCTTGGGTCGTGTCTTGGAGTCTTTCTGGAAAAAAAGAAAACACCCTTCTTCATCGTTCTTTTAATTAAAAGTCATTCTTTTAATTAAAACAGCAACAAACTCTTTAGCCACAGTTATCAATACGCACTATTAGCAAAATAGCAAGCTACGCCATCAGTTACAAATGCTGCTCACATCCCGCTGTGATCTGGAGTTTTTGTTTTTCTTCCGCATCTCAAAGACCCATTTATTTCTGTGTCCTTTGTTTTCCCTCCCTTTCACCACAAAATCAAGAAATGTGAATCTGGAAATTCCAAAACACGGGTGATTTACAAAGTGATTTACCCATAAAGGAGATTAAGAGTTTTCAGCCTTGTCAATTTATTTTTCTCCAAGTCCTGAGAAGCATTACTTGCAACGTTACAAAAGTAACAAAGCAGGGTTTTTTTTTTTTCCACTTTATACTGTCTCTCATTGCATGAGAGGCATTCTGTGAAAATTTGGTGACAGGAAATACTCTGTTCACATAGCTAAAGGCAGAATTGACTACTGTGGTGATACCCATCCATTCTTAAACAGGGGTTGGGCAGCACAACAGACTATCTCTGGGGACAAGGAGCCTTGCTACCTGTTAACGGAGTTATAATGCTGTTGATTAATAATGGATACTTGTGACATTTTTTTAGCTAAAAATAGAGTACCTTGCTGCCTGTTCAGTTCTGTATCACAGAACCGGTTCTCAGATACCTAAAATTTATGTTTGCTTTTCTGGATGAGCCAAAGAAGTCTCTGTTAAGCTAGAATTAGGTCTGATGTAACCCTGCACACTCTGAATTAATTGAATTACTGCTTCATGGTCCTGGACAGATAACTTGATATTAATGTCAACTTTTCTGTTTTCAACCTCGTGGATTGTTAAGCAGTCCCAAAATCAAATGAGTTAACAGTTTCCAAGATGAGTGCAGGAAGGCTGAGACTGATGCTAGGAAATCCTCTCATTATATGCCTTCGCTGGGGAGTCTCCAGCTGCAGCACTCCCACCTCACGCAACGCCCCTCAAGCACTTCTCCACTGAGCCTTTCACAGTCCTTGCAGCCTCTGGCAAAAGCAGGGGACTTCACAGAACAGCTTCTTCACCAAACGTCAGTGACGCAGCGAGATCCTGCTCACTTGCATGAGGAATGGGCTGCTGACAAGAATTCAGAAGTCAAGGCTTTCCGCAACTAGCTAAATCCAGTTTAATTCTTTGCTGAAGATCACGGAGTTGTTTGGATTTGCGAGTGATAGCAAAGAGCAGCATTGAGCCCTGCCGCTGTTTTTCTTTTAGCTCTCCTTTTCTCTCCTTGACTGGGAATGAAGAAGGATGTTAGAAAAGGAGGGGCTGCTGAAAGCTGCACAGAGGTGCTCTCAGGGGCAGAGGATGCCCCACGACAGGGCTCTCTCTCTCGGTTCTTTAGGAAAGGAATTAACATTCTTCTCCAGTTATACCAGCAAGGCACGTGGAGCCAGCCCTGGGCTTAATGCCCCTGAATTCCTTGTGAACCACAGCTTGGCACTCATGCATGACTCTGAAGGTTCATTACGCATACATGAGCGCTTAAAGAGCTGCAAATCTAGTTAAGATTGTATTAAATGCCAGATTGGATGGAAGGGGAATAACCCTGGCTCTTGTGTTGACTCTGGAGGTGATGGCATCTTAATTATTGAGCTAGTAATTGATAAATTAGCATACTTAAAATATTTTCACGTGGTGGACATAAAAAAAAATAGTTAACTGAAACCAATGGAGCAAAACTGATTTCCAGGAGCTGAAGGCTTGGTTTGTTATCAAGTAAACCATTGGTATAGTCCTACGTACTCAGCATGGCAAAGATCCTATTGCAACCGTTGGCCTAATGAAAAGTATTTCCTAACCCTGTTTCTGCATTTCAGTAAAGACATGTTCTGACACCTGTTATCAGAGCGGAGTGACGTTATCTTCTCTATGCTTACACACCCTTCAATTAACAGCAGGTTCAGCAACAGAGGGAGCAGTTTGTTACCTGGCAGGGCAGAGGCAAGGAAGTCTTAGTGACAAGAACCACTGAAAAGCCTGGATAGGAAGCAAGTAGCAGGAGCTCAGATTTGGGTGTAGGGCCAGTAATAGCAGGATCTAGGGCAGGTTCCCATTGCCAAAATGTACTTCCTCATTTGCCTCTCAACAGTCTTCTGTGATCAGAAAATGGACATGCTGTAAATCAGGAGCGAAGGGAGAAGTACCTGGAGGGTTAGGGACAGCGAGAGGCTGAGAGCCTGGTAAGAGTGTGTTAGAGGCTAAACAGACCTTCACAAAGGGAGCCATCAGAAAATGAGAACATATCCAGTTTGTGTGGAGCATCCTTTTCAAATAATTAGTCAGAGAAAATATATTGTGTTCTTACAACCAACAAGTTTCAATGAAATATAACATCTCTGTGCTAGAACTGTTTGGTTTTACATGTCCTGGATCACCTAACCCATGCTGCCAGTGCTTTTCAACAAGCAAGATAACCATATTTCTCCAGAAAGAGATGCCACAGCGTGCTTCTTCACCATGCAGGCTTTGAAAGAACACTGCACAAACGGATTTGTGGCTAGATCTAAATGCTCTGCAGTAGACCTACCCAAGATTAGCATGGTAGTGATGTGTGACAGACCTAACATGAAAAGATGGTTTTTGGTGAGCTGAAGGCAAGGAAAGAATCACTTGGCATCCTCTCTAGCTTGGAATACACAGCCTGAGGGCAATACATTTCACAGCACAAGTTGCTGTCTAGAGGTCTCACTCAGTGGAAAGTCTATAGGCCAGTTATATGTGACACAGCAATAGCATGATAGATTTCCATGGAATGAAACAATGTCATTTTTATGGTTATATTTTACAGGGTAGTGCTTTAGCTGGGAAAAGTTAAAAATTAATGATTTGTGTCAAGGTAGAGAGGCATTTGTCAGAGAACCTACAAAACCTATCTGAGAAAAGTGAAGGCATATATTTTATCTTTCAAACCTTTCTGTAGACTGTTGCAAGTATTTGAGGTTTCCAGGATGCACTTGTTATCAGCCTTCAAGTCTTACAGTTAAGAAATGCAAAGGCAATAGATACTGTGGGCACCAAACAGCTAGACATACTTAAATAAATGCTACTGGAGCCCGCAGACTTGTTTACTCCAGTCAAGCAGTATCTCTGTTTATACAGGTAGCATCTATACATGAAGGTGGGTATGGCAGAAGGGCAACTTAATGACAGGTTTTTTTTGTTAGCTTGTTTTTTTTGTGAACTGCTGTTTTTTTGATAGATGTATCTGCCTTGGTGGTAGCCTACAGAAAGATGAAACCTGACAAATCTGCTAGGGTCTTGTGTGGTTGCCAGCTCCTGCTGGCCTCCCACCTGGCTCTGAGCTCAGACAGCATCATAGGTAGGAGAGGTTCTGCAGCAGCCAAAGCATATGGTTATAGCTTCCTAGAAAGCAACTATTCATCTCTAGTTAATTGACTGTGTACATCAGCATCAGGACAGATCTGGACATTGGCATTGTTACATACATCCTTTAACTTCCAGATCTTTGAAAGCATCTGACACTGGCCTTTTTGTTGGATCAGTTCATAGCTGAGTGAGCAAACATATGGGGAAATCCCAATAGATGAATCAAAACCAGAGCACAAAGCCTCTATTCCAGTGTGTCAGCCTAGAGAATTATATGGTCTGGAAAGCGTGTTATATACTTACATATGTGCTTTACAAGTAGCATCTCTGTATAGGTTGTGTGTCACCACAGCAGAAAAGGACTGTGCTGTGCATACACATTCCATTTTTATTCCTTCCTTGTACTTTCACCTTCAGTGAGTTACCTATCCTGGCTGCAGGACTTTTTTAAGTTAGGTAAATATCTGGTAGGAATAATTCAGGTACCACAGAATCATAGAATTGTTTGAGTTGGAAGGGACCCTTAAAGACCATCTAGTCCAACTCCCCTGCAGTGAACAGGAACACCTACAGCTCGATCAGGTTGCTCAGAGCCCCATCCACCCTGACCTTGGATGTCTCCAGGAACAGGGCATCCACCGCTTCTCTGGGCAACCTGTTCCAGTGCTTCACTAAACTTGTCATAAAAATAACTTTTCCTAATACATAGCTGACTTTAAGTGGAGATGGTTGATGGATTGTATTACTTCTTGAATTTTATTTTCTAAATCATATTAAAATGTGTTAAGATGTACTTAAATATTTATAAAAATACAAAATATTAAAACACATTAAAACATAAGACTAAGGTCTCCGATGGGTTAAATCAGTTCTCCAAAATTCAAATCAAGGTTTGAAAGTGCATATTTCATTTTAAGTGAATATATCACTCTAAGCCAAGAAACAGTTACAATAACATTGTAAGGTTTTGAAAAATTACATAAAATCTGATATTTGTATTAGATTGCAAAATGTAGTAACTTCATACAGTTCAGGAAGCTGTATTTTTAATCCTAAGAAGTGAGTTCACAAATCTTTTTACTGAAATAAAATGATTTCTGAGAAGATATATATCATTTAGTACACATTTGTATAATGCCTAAGAAAATAAACTCTTCTTCTTGGTAGAGGTCAACAGATACTTCCCTAACAGAAGAAGTACACTGCAAAGGAATACACACAGAAAATGATACTGCAATTATACTGCAGGACCATTGGTTTTATGGCAAAGCTGATTGATAATAATGGCAGTGCTAGATGTGTATTGATAAGAAGGATGTTAAATAGGTTTTCCATCTTACAGAATAAATCTTTTACAACACAGTAATTCAAAGAAAGCAAGAGAAGATCCTCCATAAACAATAATTGACAATACTGTTCAAGTTTAGTATTAACTGTACATCATCTACAATTGCTGTTATACTAGTTTGGTGTGGACCTAAGATGAAGTATAACTTAACAAAAGCATTCAGTGACAGATAAACACAATTAATCTCCTGAAATATCCAGCAGCAAATTTGTTTAAAGTTCACCATTAGTCAGTACTCTGTGTACATGTAGAGAAGCAAACCTATACTTCATTTCCATTCCAAATAACAGACCAAATACCTGCATATCAAATGTTATGTGCTTACTATGTGAAGATGACGGGAGATAGACACATCAATTTGTGATGAAAAATGTTTCTTTTATATGACAAGAAAATTTTCCAAGTGATATTTGAAATCTTGCCATGTCTGCAGGTGTACTGACAGTTAAATTAATTACATGGAAGACAATCCTTCTTTACAGAGGCTTTTTCTCCCCTTTCATTTCTCCAGGCAGCCAGGGCACCTGCCCAATTGGTGCTGTGCAGTCCCCTCCTTTAAATCCTATAGCAGCAAATATGGAGAGCCAAAAGATGCTCAGAGAAGACAAATTCCCTACATTTCCATCTCCTGATATCTCGGAATATACAGTTTTCTTAAGGTCATTTCCCCACCTCCATGGCTCTGCTTTAGTAATGGTCTTTTTGCTGTCTCACATTTTGCTTACTCTTGAGAAGGAGCAAGCAGATAAATAACCTGCTCTATTGCTATGGAGCTACTTGACCCAGAGAGTCTGCTGCAGGTTTAGGAAGAGTTCTTCCTCACTCACTTTTTCTTTCATGATTTCATGAGACAGTCAACAGCTGGGGGACTCCCAGTATGAAGGGGATCTGAATGAACTTAAGAAATCCAGCAGTCACAAAGTTTGTGACTTATAGCCTAGTACAGACACATTTAATAACTCACAGCCAGACTTAAAATCCAGTGCCTGCTACTGCATGAATGTTGGCTCGGACATGCTAGTGAGCTGGTACAGCAAGGCCAACTGGTCATTAGTCAGCACTCTCACTGCAACATATATACATTTCATTATAATCTCAGTTACCAATCTATTGAGCTTATTTTCCAGAGGTTTGTTGTTCTGATCATACACCTGCAGTTTAACAGTTCATAGCTTTCTTTGAAAGCAGCTGTCTTCGTTCAGGTGTCTGGGTGGAGCAATGTATCTGCCCTCCGTCTATCAGTTAAGACATAAAATGGTGGCCTGGCAGCATATGCTGCAAAATGGCTGAGGTGTATCCAAGCTGTCCATGTCTTGGGCAAAAAATATTAGCAGGCAGCTTAAAAGTTTAACAAGTGTTTGCCATACATTGCAAGTCATAAAGACAAATTGAACAGGTGCAAACAAGCACTCTCCAAATTATCTGACACACAGGGTAATATGTCCATCAGCCTTCAAACCTGCACTGCGTGGGAATTTTCAGATCCTTATTCTCTGAAGATGAAAGGAGATAGACATGCCAGTTCCTGAGTGTAACACTTTCACTTGCAAGATGATTGCTAAATAATCTTAGAAGCCTTGCCATACATGTGACATTGGTGACAAATTAAGCTGATGGATTAAATTAGATTTTCAATTAATGTGAAAACAAATATCGCACTGCATTTTTTAACCATGTTCCACTTCAGGCTCTCTAAAGCAATTTGCAAGCAATTACTTTAAAAATACTGCTATGTATATACCCATATATTATAGACGGGAAAGAAATCACAGAAAGCGTCAGAATGCCTGCAGGAGTACAGAAAGCCTTAATCTAACTGGAAGTTGCATCCAAATTCCCCTGAGTGCTAGTCTTCTCCTTTCACAAAAAGATTACTTGTCTTTTCACATCTCTGCCTTTTTCTTGTAGAGGTATTCTTCTCATCAGGCTTATGCCTCCATACAGTCATCTTTCTACTTCTCTCTCTTAAATGATTTCTTAGATAAGAATACTATGCAGTTGGCACAGAAAATACTGTTACTTAATAAGAAGCCTGTACAAGTAAAAAATAATTGCCTAATTCCTCTTTCAATGAAGTCAGTGGAAGTTTGATCATCAAAGGAGACAGTCGGGCCCAATATAAAAAAATACAGGAAATGTGGGATAGAGGATAGACTGTTGTCTGCACTTATACTGGTATAAAGGAAAATAAAAACACAGTAATTGTGTCCAGGTGAGTGAAGAGACCGTGCATGTCCTCTAGTCAAAGCCCTTAAGACAAGAACCAGTAAGCAAACTGAAATTAATTATTCAAATGCTCTGGCAGCTGGCTTTGGCAGTTCCAACATATATTTTTGATGAAATGCCTTCCAGATCCTAGAGACAAGCCCAAACTAACCCCTGGAATTCAGGTACTTGCACATGGCAAATCACGACCAGACTTGTGACTGTCCCACCTTCCTGGGGGCTGATCCAGGATGCCCCAAATCTTGAGAAGGATGGGCTCACACCCAGAGATGGAGTAGCAATCCAAGACCCTAACTGCCACCCATCTATCATAGATGTTGTATACCACAGTGCCTTCACTCCTTAGAAAAGAACTGCTATCAAAGGCCTGTCTAAGCCTCAAGTTTGTTTCTTTCACAAGTTGTTAACAACTTTCAGGAGAAAACTAGGAAACGGGTTGAACAAGGCAACCTTTGTCTTGAGACGTCCTCTGCTAAGAGCCTACTACACATACAAGGTGTTGTTTCTATGAAGCACATTGGTAGAAACACTTTGAAAACGTACTCAGATGTGCCCCACTTCTCAGCCCAGCCCAAACAGAGTTTTGTTTTGATTTGAGTAAGACAGTGACAATGATCAGATTTGCTATAGAGGTGATAGAACTCAGTGGTATTGAACACAGGACTCTTCATGCAAATCAACATGTGGATCTCGGAGGAGCTCGGCTTGCAGTGTGAGCAGAGTGAGAAATGTGTCAGTGCGAGTGTGGGCTCAGCCGACTCCGCTCAAGAACGTGGGAGGAAATGGAATCTTAACTGAAAATGAAATTTTCCAAAGGGCTAACTTACCCCAAACAAACCACTGCAGTCAGAAATGAGTCTCACCCAGATGCAAAGTACTGAGTCAGGGGAAGATGTGCAGGGAGCGGTGGGCCGCAGTGGGGTGCTGAGCACTTGCAGGCCTGCAAGAGCCCCGCCCTGCTGCCATGGCATGCCTGGCAGGCGGTGTCACTGTGGCTTGTGTCAGCTTCTAGCCTGTTCCATTGCTCTAGTTTTATTTTCCTTTCTTAGCACAGCTGTCAAGAGTTAGTGCTTGTGGGATGCAATAAAGATCCCAGATGAAGGACTATTATGCTTCCTAATGTTTTATAAGGGAAACGGTGACATCCGAAAAGTAGATGACTGTCCTCACAACTATTTTTTCTCTAGATGTATAGCTTGCTTTCTCTTAAAGCACAGCTACATGTTTCTGTTTCTTTGGTTGACAGAGCATTGGACAAACAATCTCTCAATGCAAAGCGCTTTCTAATTCCTCTTGAGTATCATGTCTGAGCTGAAAGGCCAACTTTTTCTCCTCCCTCAAAGCAGTAGAAATAAATACCTTTATCTGCAAGAAAATGTTTGGCTTATGATTCCTATGCCACTGTTTCTGAATGTTACATATGCACAGAAGATTCATCTTCTTTTCTAAACCTAATGTACCATTGAAAACAGTTTATTGTTAAGTACTTTAAATAGGGTAGTAATTGTTTCTTTAAAAAGTTGCGAAGTACACATGCTGTTTTTTTTTTTTTTCTTTTAAGCTCTACTTGAGGATTGGTGAGGAAACTAGTGGTGATTGGTTTTAGATGTAAAGGAAAACACAGACTTATTTCCCCGGGGTTGAGTAGTAAGTGCTTAGCTGGATACCGTGGATTATGGGACAGAAATTGGTCAGAAGAGTGTTTCTGAAGGAGACATTCCCCACGTGCCACTGAAATTATTCAAACTGTAATTACCTGTCCCTGCTATTCCAAAATATAGGTGCATGTGCATGTGGGAATGAGTCTGGTATCAAATTGCAAATTGAGTCACTCAACAAACTTGTTTCACCCTTCCAATTATGCAGGCAAGTTTGTGACTCAGCATCTCTGCGGCTCTTCTCCACTGAGGAGACCAATGCATCCTGCAGCAGTCAGTCAAAGCAGCCCTTCCCACTGTGATAAATTTAGCCTTTATTCTGCATGTCCTTACCTATGTGAGATAGAATAAATACATTTTAAAGCAGAATAATGTTCAGCTCATCTTCACACAAGAAACTAACTACATGAGGGAACAAATTCATTATCTTTAACTTTTTTTTTTTTGCAAGGGTTGGAAATAGTTTCCTATGTTTTATTGTCACAAGGATTGAGTTATCATCTCAGTTAAAGGCAGTCACAAGCACATACACATTTTGGCATGGGAATTGCTTCCTCATCCTCATACTTGAACAATCCAATCCTTAATGCCTACTGAGAGAAAGTTAGGCTGTATTTGGAGATGAAAGCAAAGAAGAAAGTGGGTAGATTGCACTTCTCCCTTTCTACCTGTAAGGAATATATATGTATTTTCTTGTTAAAAAAAAAAGGTGTCTTTACACTCATGTCCAGAGGCAAACTTCACCAGCAGCTACATTCGTTGTTATAATAATCCCACAACAAGGCTGTGAATGGGCCCCAGTGGGTGAATTACAGTGCAAACACTGTGAGAATGTCTTACCCAAGAGAAGTTCATAGTCGAGCTACATGAGGCTGAAGGAGATAGGGAAAAGGGATCAGAGACTTATGATTGCAAAAGTTATAATTTCACACAAGAGGCTTTTCTAAGACATCAAAAATGAGTTTCAATACACAGGTGGATGGAGTACCTGCAGTAAGTGAGCGATAAAATGCCTCTTCTTCATGACTGCTCTGAGAGCTGTATCAGCTGTCCTCTGTATGACTAATGCACATCCTATTGAGTCCCAGATCATACCCCCAGTGCTGACAGCTTTCACAATGACTGCTGCTTTTCTTAAAGCCTCTGTCATTGCAGTCACTTGAATACATGAAAAGTCCAGCTTTAATTCTCTAAAAACAAGTACTTTCAAACATCATGTAAATAAACAGTTTCAAACACTTATAGAGAAAAGCAAATACAAACTAGGTGAAACATCGAATCTAAAAATGCAACAAAACAAAACAACAACAAAACAAAGCAAGCAAGCAAACAAACAAAAAACCCCACAAACCAATATCAAAATAATCCCCTACAGTTTTAAAAGCTCACTTAAAACTTTCCAGGTTCAGGTTTATTCTGAGTGCCTGGGTTTGACAATACTTTGTTCAGCAGTTGTTTGGATTTTGTCCAGTTCAATGTTTCTCAATATGCATGATGCTGAGGTGTGGAGAATGACTACATCTAAAACAGATAAAATCTTTCTGCTGCACTCCTTGCATATGTCTGCTTTCCAAAATCAACAATTCTCTCTCATGCTCTTAAATCACATGCCAAAATGCATGGGTGCGATGGCTATCATCATACATTATGAATCTTACCCAATCTTGATTATAACTCTCTTCCTTTCAGTGGCTTATTTCTTGCCAAGTTTTAACAATCTGAATTTACTTTTTTTATATTCTCAGGGTTTGGTGCATTCCAAACTGTTCAGCTTCTGACAAACAAGATATTCCCAGGAAATAAACCTGCGAGCGGGAAGACATTTATCTTATGTTCTTTGAACACGTGTGTTTTTTCATGATGAAAAATCCTGTTCTGTTTGCCTTAAATTTAATTAAAAATGCTACTTTGACAAAGCTGAAAGTGGGATGTATTATACTGCATTATTAGTGACAACTGAAGCTATTCTTTTGTATTAAATGCAAGAGGGTCATGCCCATTTCTTCTTTCATGTGAGGAAGTTGAGAAACAAGTGGTTAGCTGACAGTTGCTGGCTTGCCTCTCCCTAGAGATACAAGGAAGGAACAGTTAAATTCTTTCTTCTGTAATAGCGTTAATTTCCCAAACAGCCACTACTGCTACCCCTCTCCTTTGCTGTTTGCTGCATGAGCAACCCGCAGACTGGCATTTCTTAGCATGAACTAGTACAATACCCTCTGCCAGCATCAGACAGATGAGTGGATGACTCCTTGATGCCAGTGTCTCCACGCTTCTCCTGCTGCTATTTTTTACTCTTAGTGACTCTTAGCTGTGCATTAGCAGATGAGCTTTACCCTTGCACACATGCTGGAGTTCTGTCGAGACAAAGTTTATGACACTGATGTTCTCCATGCTTACTGCAGAGAGAGAGGTGAAATGTGTGCATGTGTGCAGGGAGGAGCTGGAATGGGAAAAAAAAAACTAGTTACAGGCAGGCTTCTTCACAGAGAACACTTTTAAGTACTGTTCTGAAGAAATCAGCGTATTTAAAACATGATACTTACATGGTAAATAAAAAAAAATAAGAGCTGCACGAATCAGCTTCGAGTCAAACTTAGAAAAAGGAAATTACCTCCTGTGTCCTTAACTGTACTCTGCACATTTGGAAGAAGATAGTCATATGATACACACAGCTACTCAATGGTCAAATCAATTTCTTCTAATTTAAGCTCATATGAATTTCTGGTATGCTCTCTAAGGCTTATTTAAAGATTTGTCTTTCATCACTCCTACTCTTGCATACTTTACTGAACACAATTATTAATTGCATGAGCTGTGACAATTTATGTGGAGCAAATGAAGCAAAGGCAGAGAAAAATTTGGTCAGAGTACAGCTGCATCTTGGATGGTTTTGCAGTCTTTTCTAGTTTTGTAAGCATTTACTATTATCAATTCATTTTATTTCAAAATGCATGAAAAGAACAATCCTTCCCCACTACAAAAATGCATATGGACACAAGCAATTTCAATTCACCTGGCACACTTCTAGTTCTATTTTCAGCTTGAAGTAGGCTCATATTAGTGGAGGGATTTTTATCTTCTTAAGTAGTGGCTTTGGAAAACAAATCTTCCCTCTAAAATAGCAAACGATCGCTGCCTGTCCCTGAGCCCGGGCGTGCTCCTGGTAGCAGCGCTCCACATTTCTCAGCTCACGGTATTTCAGAGTTCCACCTGTAAGCACTGTGCTAGTGACCCCTACTGTGACTCTACTTTGAAGGTGCTCCTACACCACATTAGGAAATGGCTTCTAACTTCCAAATTCAGCTAATTGAACTGTAGAGCAGACCTAAGGCATATATCTGTTACTCAGAGGTATGCACAAGGAGAACAGTGATACACTAACATTCACAAGCAAGCAATGGAGTGCTGAAGCTGCTAGACAGACCCAGTACTAAATGCTGCTTCACCTGAACCTCAGGACAAGGTGATTTTTCAGCAGTCAATTTTGTATCTGACTAAAGAAAGAAATGCTCCAGTTGCAGGCTGATTTAAAATATGATTTTCTTCTCCAGAACACTGACGCAGTTTGAAGTGTGTTCTTGAATGGCAGGATACACAGTATTGCTTCTTTTCCTATTGCTTATTTCCTGTTCTTCTTGGCTAAGAATCAGCAGCACAACCCTAAAAGCAGCTTTCAGATATTTGGGTATATCCACACTATAAATTCATGCTTTCAAAGCAATAGCAAAACACATTTTCTAGTGTTTGGTCTAGAGGTGAATGTTTAAACTCAACTGTGCTTCCAGTGACTGTATTTCCCCCTCCTTAGAGTCAATCCCAAAGCCTGCAAGTGGTCACAGCATTAAGGCATTATTCTTGCACTGGAGCAGAACCATAGTTATGACAGTGAGGGGAATAAATTAGAGGAGCTTACGCAAGACAAGATGAAGAAAGATACGTGCTTATGAAAAAGGTTTTTCACAGGACCTCTGAGAAAAAACAGCGAAAAGATTTTCCACCTGTTACAAGGCCAAAAGAAGCATTTCCTGAGGCTATGTTTGTAGACTATGACAACGCCTGACAAACTGCACACACTACAGAAAGGATTTCACGCTGTATGTGATGGCACAGGAAATCTGGGAAAAAAACACACACAAAAAGAACGTGCAACACATGACAGATAATTTCTGCAGCCAAAAATTGCTAATTTGTAATGTGACCTCTGCAAGTAAGGATTTAAGAATCCTGTTACAGTAGAAGCAAGATATTTCAAAAGAAACGTCATTTCCCACGTAAATACATTAATTTATTGTCATTATTTAATTTCTGCCACAAGAAATCTTCATTCTTTCTGGGGTACCACAACTTCAAACAATTTTTTGCTCTGAAATTGTATTTGAAGGATAAACTGATACAATGAAGAATAGAGGAATTTCTCAAAAAAAATTACAACACCCTTCTCTCAATTTCATCACCTGTGTGGGCGTTTGTTGCATTTATCTTTTAAAGTAATCCTGTCCCCTTTCTGGACGGGCAGCTATGTCTTTGCTCTTTCACCCAAAGAGTCTGAAGGAAATGTGAAAACCCGGTTATACCTTGAAGGGGAAAGTCACTATCACCCTCTGTTGGGGGTGATACTACTCTACTCCTTTTAATTTCGCAGTGGCAACCGACAGCTCCCGTGCAATGGGAACTGAGTTGCTGCAGGTACAGCTCTGACACCCAGCGGCCACTTCACTCACGACCTGCTCCTGGATTCCAGAGCATTTCAAACTTGGCTTCAATTGATACGGCTTTTGTCGCCAAAAGGATCATTTCAGCTTTAAAACCAATGCCCTTCTGTGATTTCCATAGGTAAGCTTCTGTCGTTTAGAACTCTTAAGTATTTATTAACACTACTACAGGGGCCCAGACAAATACAAAATATTTTGATAGTTATATTTAATAGTATTCAGTATGAAAACTTTCAAATCTCCTCAAATGCTGAATTGTTCAGAAATGCCAACCACACACACACATTAGAACTCAGTAATAATTCTCTCTTTAAAACTTCACATCTGTGCATGCACACAGACCTCCTTTTGGGTGAACAGTGAATTTGGAGAATTGTTTACAAATACTTGTTACTTGCCTGCTGACTAGTAGTTTTACCTGTTCTTTTCTTCCTGGTTCTGATTAGCTTGTCTTGTATTCACAGAGTTGTTTTTGATCAAAGCCAATACACAGTGACATTTCTGTGCGTATTTTCCCAGAGTTCTGGATGCTTGAATTCAGGGTCTTAATCTGTCCCACTTTCAAGCTTGCTGAAAAATTCAGGTTTAAACTTCCCTTCCAGGATATTTTTTTTAACTAGAATTCTAATGTTTGTTTTGTTGAAAGTAGCTGCTGCTTTTATGAACTCCTGAAAGACATGGATAAGCTACTGGGCATCTTTCTATTCCAAAAATGGATTATTTTAATGAATACATGTCCTAGCTTAGAGTTCTTGAGGTGAAAATTTGAAAGCAACACAGAGGTCAGCCCTATATGTCATTGTGTTGTCTCTGAAGTTCTATCAAATGGTAGTGTCCTTCATACAGTCCTACTCTTTACAAAGACACAATTTGAAAAAGAAATGAAAGCTTTCCCACATTTTAAGTATGTTTTTCCATGTCCTTGTGTATATCAGCATATAGTACATTCCTTCACTACAAAACAGGTGGCTCTCAAGCATTTCAATGATGTTTATTCTAGTAAAATAAACCTTTTTGGCTTTTCCCTTACGGAGGTCATCCCTATTCACCCTACTCCCAGTGACTACGTACGCAGTCTCTTAGTTGTTCACCATGTTAAACTGCACCACTTGTAGGACCAAGGTTGGAAGGCTGAGCCCGTAGTGAGAAAGAGGACATTACGAAACAAGGTATAAACCAGAGTTGTGTACAAACAATTCCGAGTTGAAACAAGAGGCCACTAATACTAGAAAGCTTGGAGTAGACTTCTGAAGCATAGTTTCCTTAGATTACCTCTCTGAAGTCCTGATGAATATCTAAATCGCTCAGTCTCCCTACCATAGTCAGTATCTCAAGTGCTTAATGCTACTTCCCCAGAATTTTTATATTTGTTTAACATTATTTTTTCTTCAGGAAAGTAAAGCCGTCTTGCACCCTCTCTTTCTGAAACAGGCTAGTCTCCAAGAATGTACCTCACTTCTTATTCTTTGTTACACCGGTAAGTTTCCTTCCTCATAGTCTTTGGCCCAGATTTGTAAGATACATAAATCACAGACAGCTTTTTCAAAGATCCAAAAGTGGGATACCTCTGCCTTTTTCTGCAGGTGTTGTGTTTTACTTCTTTTTTCTTCTTCTTTTTTTTTTGCCTTGGTCTCTCTGGAAGCAACTACAGAATGAAATTGCTGTATCCAGCTGTGTAAAACTGCTTCCTGCTAAGCAAGGTTTGATAATGAGTCTACAGATCCTCATAAAAACAAAGCAAAACAAAAATTACAGTCTTCATTTAGTTCATTGCAGTAAAAGGTATAGACAGTTTAGGATATTGCTTTATTGCTTTCACACTGCTTTCCACAGCCCTGGCTTTATAAGATGCTCATTTGTAAAGAAGAGGCCTTGAATCATCTGTATTAGATTTCTGTGGATTTCTTTGGACATTTACAGCATTTACAAGGAAAGCAAGAAATAGCTTGAAGTGTCCTATCAGAAAATTTCTGGCTACGTATCTTTCCTATTTTAAAGCAAGTAATTAAAATGAGCACTCAAATATGAAAGCATGTATTGTTCCGTGCTTTTTAAATTTAATATTAATTTTTGAAGAGCTCTCTTGAAGAGAGCTAGAGAAAAAAGACTACTTATTTGATGAATAATAGAGTTTATTCCAATCTCAACATTGACCAAGCTAGATAGGTGATACAAATTATAATTTATTATTTTTATATCTGCTCATGAGTTTAATATCCACATGAAATATTACCTGCATCAACAAAATTAAAAAAAAAATCTTTTCCAACGGTAACATTTAATTTTGGCTTAAATGTATCCCTTGAGCCTGCTCAGCTGCAAAGTCTGCCTGGGGAAAAGTAAGAGCTCTGCTTCTCAAAAAGGAAATAGGATGGGACCTATAGAACCTTTGTTCAGCTAACTGTAACTAACTTACCCTTTCCAAAATATTTCTTTTGAGGGGTCCCTCAAATTCAGTGCAGTTTTTTTGCATTTCTCAATAAGGAGCTCCTGTAACAGAGTTACCACAAAAGTGCTGTGCTGCCCTTTAAGCAAAGGGATAATGACAAACAGTGTTAGCACCTCGTGGCTATTTTTGTTAAAGCTCTCTTCCTCCAGAGTCAGACTTCCTGTGTCACTTGTTTAAAAGCAAAGTAAGTCGTAATCTGTACAGAGACAACACCAGGAGCAGGGATATGCTCTGCCCTGAAACACAAGCTTTAGGAAACGCTCCACTATTTTTCCTGACATTTCCTGATAAACAGAGATGTTCTGGTTTTGCTCCCAAAGTCCCATTATAGAGTTATAGAATCATTAAAGTTGGAAAAGACCACTAAGATCAAGTCCAGCTCTCAGCCCATCCCCACCGTACCACTGACCATGTCCCTCAGTGCCGCATCCATGCGTTCCTTGAACACCTCCAGCGACGGTGACCCCACTACCTGCCTGGGCAGTCTGTGCCACTGCCTCACCGCTCTTTTGGAGAAAATTTTTTTTCCAAATATATACATGACTTACATAGATATTAAGATAACATCTCGGTAGCTTGTGGCTAGATGTGCTAGCAAACGCTCACATGATCCTCAGATGGGTGAATTCAGCAGCATTTATAACACGCTGTGTTTTTCCTTTAGGGATTAACTTGAGCCTTTAGCCTATAGAGCAAGGCTTTGGTGCTGGCTTCTGGGAGATGCAGCCCTGTGTCTGGCTTGGAAATACCAGCTCCTCAAGCACACCTTTCAGAATAACGAGTAGTACAGACATTGGCCTGCAGTCATAACCATCACCCGGCTTGCTACTAGATTGCTCAGTTAAAGTAATGAATAAGAAATTATTTAATTTCATATTGTATTCAGGAAGACTGACAGCAGTCCGTGAGGGTCGCCCTAATGGGGCAGTTGTTTAGTCCGTCGCTTTGCTCCGTAGCCGGGGCGCTGGCCGGGCTCTGAGTCCCTCCCTCCCGCCCCGATCCCGTGCCCCAGCGCCCCCGGCACAAAGCCCTCTGCTCTGACCCTGCGCTGCGCCGCCCAGCCCAGGACTACACCTCCCGGCATGCCTTTCCAGGCGCGCATGCGCGCCGCGCACCACCCACCGTCCGGGGAAGTCGATGAAATCCCTTCTGCTCTCGTCTTAGGGGAACGGAAAAGGCGTCCACTGTTCGGTGACGTCACTTCCGGCCGCCATTTGACTTGACGGGGCGGCAGCATGACGGACCGCTACACCATCCACAGCCAGCTGGAGCATCTCCAGTCCAAGTACATCGGGACGGGCCACGCCGACACCACCAAGTGGGAGTGGCTGGTGAACCAGCATCGCGACTCGTACTGCTCCTACATGGGCCACTTCGACCTGCTCAACTACTTCGCCATCGCCGAGAATGAGAGCAAGGCGCGCGTCCGCTTCAACCTCATGGAGAAGATGCTGCAGCCCTGCGGGCCGCCCGCCGACAAGCCTGATGAGTCCTAGCCCGGCGCCCTGCCCGCCGACCCCTGCCCCGGCCCCGCTGTGACGCCGCACACCGCGGGGAGATGGACGGAGTCGCCCCGATCCTCGTGTCCCGCGTCCTGTGTTCGGCGAAGGGTGCTGGAGGGAGAAGGAAGCCCTGTAAAACGCCCGCTCTTGGACACTTCCGTTTCTCTTAGTTGTACAGCTGTTTGCCCTGTATTTTTTTTTTTAATGGGAAATAAAACCTGGGCATTTCTAACGTCTTGTGTGGTAATCTGCTGACAAGAGCTCTTGGTTCTAAAGAGAATGCTGATCAGTGCAGCTGTCCAGATGCTTAACAGATAGCATGATAGCATCTTCCCAGCCCCACTGACTGGTACTTGCTCACTAGCACTGTATGCTGGGAGGGAGAGGAGGAAGCCTGTCGGCACTGAAAGTGTTTGATTTGTTGTTAGCATTTCTTGAATGATCTGTGATTAAAATACAGGTCCATTGCTTAAAGGCACTTAAACTTAATAGAGACTTTTCTTTGTGTACTGTTTTGTGCGTCATTTTCCTTTCCCCTGTGTGTTGCATTTTCCAAATCTTTATTGTCTCTATTCCAGTTTAGCTTCTTTTTTACATATGTTTGTAGCCATCTAGTGATTAAAAACGTTTCCATGATTCGCTACGCAAGTGAGTATGAATGTGGGGTTTAGGCACTGTAAACCATTTTGCCAAATGACCTCTCAACATTTTTCCTTCCTGCGAGCTAAAAAAAAAAATAATTATTTATTACTACTTTGAAGTAAAATGCCTAGAAATCCCTATGAGGTGACTGTCACTTTAGTTATATTCAGACTGCAAACAGAACGGGTGTCAGGTTTGTCACCTAAAGTAGGCTTTCTCTTATTGTAGTAAAAATAAATTCTGATTTCTAATAGAAAGCCTCAAAGTAAAGCATAGTTAAGGCTGTATGCAAGTTTACCAATGACGTTTTTGAGGTTGGTGATCTCAAAACTTCTGGGCAATAAAAACCTCATAACTCTTTACTGAGCCTTTTAAAACTAAGCTGTTCAAACTACTGAAGTAAGAATAAGTGCATACGTTCCAAAGGTCACATTCAAGCCACGATACCCATCTGATGAACTCAGGAAATAGCATTTTGTTTTGTGTTGTTTTTTTTTTTGTTGTTGTTGCACATACTACAAGAGCAAAGATTAAATGATCCTAAATAAATGTAACCTGCCAGATTTGTGGGGGACTGCAGTTTTTAAGACATTAATTTGTAGAAGTAGTTTTTAGAAAAGTCCTCTTTTGCACTTTTCGGTGCAGTTCATCTTTAAAATTGGTATTTTCGGGAGGGTTATGTAGTACTTCAAAATCAGTGTAGCAGAACAGCTTGAAATAGATGTGCAAGCTGATGCAGGTAATTTGAAGAGAATCAATTCCTTACCAACAATGGAACATGGCTGAAAGATTTTCCTTGAATGAGATGAGATATTTAAAAGTGGATATGCAATACAGTTTTACAAAAATGAAGCAAAACTCATATTTAAATAAAGCAAGTTTCCTTGTTGCTATTCTTAATAAAAGTCTGTTCTAAAGCAAAGATTAGAAACTTGCCTTTTCCCTAAATGAATGGGCAATATCCTCAGTGGAAAAGGGTAGTCTGGGAGAGTCCCTCTTGAGAAGCTGCTGCTCCTGTTTCTCTTGCCATACATGCATCATAGCTACTGTTACGTTCTTACTCTTATACTTTCTTTTTGGGGACTGGGGGCAAGAACAAAGAAACCAGGAATTTGAGCCTCCGTGCAGCAACTAAGGATAGACTGAAAGTATGGAGGCTTCTTTAATGGATCAGAAAATGAATTTGCAATATTTTGTTAAATCTTGGATATCTTGCATGGACAGAAAACCGTAAACTATTCAACTTAATCCTGTAAAAAAATGAGAATGAAATAGATTTTCAAGGCAGTTTTCTTTTAGACTAAACTGCTAACAGTTAGCTCCATCCATGGGTATTCAGTACTCGCAGAATATTTTAAAATGTGAGCAAGAAGTGTGGGGCACCCAGGCGGAGCTGTACACTTCCATCCTGCAGGCCATCTTCTCGATATAAGCCAAACTGCCTTCAGTGAGAAGTCTGAGTTACATGGTGAGTTAACCTGCTTGCTGGTTCTGCTGCATATGCTCACTGGGATCTCAATTAAGCACATCGCCTCTTAGTGCAGTTGGGAAAAGTTTTTAGAGAGGCTATATTAAGTTCTGATTGTGAAACATTACAAACACCTAGGAAGAGCAGAAACCTGAAGGGAAGTTAGTATTCCCAAGGATTCCAGTCAAACTTGGATACAACTGGGAGAAACTGAAGAGTGTGTTTCTAACCTTTGGCACTTCCTAAATCTCAAAGCATTTTCAAAACCATTAGGAGAATCAAGCTTGACTCTTACAGAAGAAGGATGCAAAGCTTCAAGCTGAGAGGGTTCATTTTACTTACCTATAATGGGTTATACTTGATGTAGAAAACATTAAATTAGAAGTGCACTACTACCTTCATTTTTAATTCTGTTTGTTACCGTTGGTAATGTGTCTGCCTTATACACCTGGTAGAAATGTGAGGATTACTGAGTTATTTTGAAAATTAAGAAATCCTGACAGTTTACTCAATTTCTATATTCCAATTGCTAGACTTCCTCTATAAGTGATTTTTCTTTTTTTTATGACACCAGAGGGCAGTAAATGACAGTGCTGCTCAAATGAAAGTGCATGCTATCACTTGAAATAAATAGTAGAATTGTGTGTTATCTTGCAAAGTTCCTTTGAAATAAATAGATGGTGAATTAGTGAATTATTTCCTGCACACAATCCAACTGAGGTCACTTCTTTCCCTTTAGTTATATTCAACATAAAAGTCAAATTTGTTTTTTAGGATGATTTAAATAAACATTCATAACATTATCTTATTTTTTAGCATCAGGATTTTCCTTCAGCACACCAATTAGTTCCTTAAAAAGCCTCAAAAGTCTGAAGTTTCTTGTTACGTGAAGGGGACTTAGGTGTACATTTACAAATACTTCGGTTGTTTCTTGTTAGAATGCAAGCATGCAATATTTCATTTTAGTAGTTATTCATCATAAACCTATGCCACTGTTACTTACTAAAATACACACTCTTTCCACTGTCTTGAGGTTAGAAGTTATTGCCCAAATGAACTTAAATGCATTTGAAACTCCGATCAAAATGTGGCACGTTTCACTAAGAGGTGAACATCCTCATTTTAAAATTCTACCACTGTTCCCTTATTCCTGTCCTTATGTCTGTCTGCCATTCTGTTTCTGTATTCTTTCTTCTATTACTTTTATTTCATTTTACTTGATCTGGGGGGAAAAAAAAACTACAAATATGGTCATAATACAACATGGTAGATTCTTTGATGCCCTTTGAAACTGAGCCATCATTCTACGCTATCGTGAAAATATGTGTCGGCATGCAGATGGGTGTTTCTAACTGCCCTAAAGTAAAGAGTAATAATGTTTTCTTGAGTTCAAAACTGTAACCTTTTGCTTTCTCATTTTCTTGCCATTTTGATAATTACTTTTAGTGCAGTACTGCACAAAATGCACGGGACATATTTTTTCCATCATTAATGCACACAGAGGAGTTTCTGCCACAAATAACTAGAATTTATTTTGAAACACATCTCAAATAATAATAATAATAAAAAAGTCTACTCAGACTCCTGTATGGCTTTGGATTTTGTGACAAATAAATTTAGTCCAAATAATTGATACTCTGCTCATGGCTAAATGACAATTCAAATTCACTTGAATTACATAAAATATAATTCCATTTTGGGTTGATCTATGAGAAATCAGTATTTTATGTAAATGACAACACCATTTACTCAGATTCAAGTGGGGAACAGTTTCCCAGTGTTTTCTTCAGCTTTGGAGCTATTACCAGTCTGATGTCTTATGGATAATTCTGGTACCCGAGTGTGTGAGGGTCTGGAATGTAAATGATGATGTTGAAATTGTGTTACAATTAAACTTGGAAGGTTAAGTTTTGTAAACATCATACAAAGTCAGGAGGTGGCGTTTAAACAGGCTTAAACCCTGACTGCATGTGATGCCAGCATAGCTGAGTCACGTGAACTGCTGTCAGCAGGCTGAGATTAACCAACTGGAAGCAAAAACATTTTAAAGTCACTTTTGCTAAAGGAAGAAAACACAACATGTTTTATATTCTGAGTCAGAAGTTGTTACAGTCTGTGTGGAAAGTTTAGGCTAGCAGCCTGCAGACTGCTGTGCAACTGGATACACGCACCACTAAGCTCACATGGATAAGGCCTGGAAAACCAGAGCGTTGCAATTAAATGCTGGTTGCAGTGCTCACTTGTGTTGTGGGCAGGCCTCAGGTGGCACAGGCAGCCAAGCCTTGCATTGCCTGGTGCTTAAGTGAAATCTAGGTATTGTTCTTGTAATATAGCGTTAAAAAAATCCCAGCTGCTACCTGTTTGTTATTAAAGGGAAATTTATCCTAATATTTTCACTCTAACAATTTTCCCAGTGTGTATTAGCAACTAGGATTGATCCCCACAGTTTTAGTTTGCATCACCGTTATTGTGCTTGCTGTTTGACCTACAGCATTAATGAAGAGCTGCTGTTTAAAGGAGGTAGAAGTGCTATTGTTAAATGTAGCTTTTCAAGAACAATGACCTCCCAATGTCATGTTCATTATCTAGATAAAATTAGTTACATTTTAAGCATCTTTTTTTCCTATCCTACCTTTTCCAGAGATAGCATGGACCCAGTCTTTAAATATCCCTCTTAGAGTTACTATATCCCTCTATAAGTTACTATAGACAAAACTTCCTGGAGGAACGTGCAACATTAGGGAAATGGTGACTTTTAACAGTTACTGTCTTTCTAACTGGAATCAAAAGTCATGGAAGAAAATTAAGCAACCCCATTCACCCTGTAGCAGTCCACATTTCTGGGGGAAGAGAGACTGATGTGAGTGGGAGGGAAATCTCATCTATCAAAGTGTCATAGTTGGTACCTTTCAAATTGAGAAAAACAGAGTCCTTTGTTTGATCTGATAAGCATCAAGGCAGTTGTTAAGATTGTAGGGGTTCCCTCAATGCCTCTCATGTCTTTCTAACATGGGGTGAGTGACCATTGTTTTGTACTGTAAAAATCATCAGGTTTTCATGGATTATGTTGAAGGACATAGCTGTCCTTCATCATTGTCACTGTAGCTTGTTACAATAATAACATCTTTCAAATCTTATAGCATGGCAACGTGACGGTGTCATCATTAGAAAACATGTTTTATTAAAGTTTATAGTTTTAAGGTCTCCACTTACTGATACTTGATATCTCCTTGACTGATAACTTCATTGCAAGCTCCTCAGTTCCTGTTGGATCTGGTTCTTCTAACTGAAAAGAGATGTGACATGAAAGCTTTCTCAGCAATAATACAGCTGGTCACCTCTGTCTGTCCATCTAGTTGGCAGCTCTTGCCTGCTGCAGCCATGTGGGAGGCCACGTCTGTCAGCCTGTGCTCTGTAACAGATACTTCTGTCTGACCTGACACTTATTTCAGGTTGGATATTAGGAAAAATTTCTTCTCTGGAAGAATGGTCAGGTACTGGAACAGCGAGGTAGTTGAGTCACCGTCCCTGGATGTATTCAAGAAACGTTTAGATGTTGTACTGAGGGATATAGTTTAGTGGGGAAATATATGGCAGTAGATGGACAGTTGGACCAGATGATCTTGGAGGTCTTCTCCAACCTTTGTGATTCTGTGATTCTTCCTTGCTGAAATTATGCTGAGAGCTAACTCAGATACAAGGGTATGAGCAGATAACAGACCCCAAGCTGCAGTTTTCTGTAGCATTTGCATCTGCTGGCAACATTCCTGCCAAAGACAATATTGCATGTAAAATATTCAGGCTGTAGCTTTCTGAACTAGATTTTGAAGAGTGACTAGAGCATGAAACTCAATCAAGCAATGAGGAAAAGATCAAGGACATAGCATCTGGTCCTTCTTGCCTCTTACTTCTGCAAAGAATCTTCACGTTAGTCAGTGTTTGAGAATAGGCTCTTATTCTCCTCAGATTGTTGCTGCTGTTCTTTGCTCTCAGGGCTATCTCCTTACCCTTTTTCCCTTTTCCCTTTTCCTGGGGCGTGGACCCGTGGATCCCCCGTCCCCTTCATCACGGAACCGGGCCAAACGCCCGTAAACCATTGACATCAATCTATAGAGTAGTAAAAGCCATAAGAACTAGAGGGAAACGTGTTTCTTTAGTATTGTTTAGTATAGTAACAGAAGAACTGTTAAGTCTGTAAAGCATCAGACTTATGAAAAACAAACTAACTTTCTGCTGTCTTAGCACGACAGCATGACTTCCTGATGCACTGTTGTGATTGCAGATAAAGCTGATGATTGGCCTTGGGCTGAGCTGAGGCTGGGGCAGGATTTTCTGAATTCTGTAGCATACTTACTATGTATTCTATTTGGAACAAATAAACATTGAAAAAAGGGGATATATGATGATAATGAAAGGAGAAGAGTAGACTTGTGCTTTCTTTTTATTGCTGCTACTTGTGTAACTCAGTTCATACCTGGACATCTTTAGTGCCCAGTATGCAGATTCAGTGCTTCATACATGAAATGGTTGAGGGTACCTGTCACCCTTTTAGACCACTATTCATTTAGGAGATTACCACAATGACAGTGACTGAGCTCCCAGCCTTCTCTTCAGCTATGCAAAGGCTTTGGGATGCCTTTCAAAGTGTGGGCCTAGGAGTGGGCCCTGTGAGACATCACTGGCTGGACCTGTGGAGCTGGACCACCACGGGCTGCCTTGAGAGTGTGACAGGCCTGTCCACAGGCTGGGAAAGAGGCTTACACCCACACCAGGGCTTTGTGGCATTGCTGAGTAGATGCAGCAGGCCTTCACACAGGCGGCACTAAAGCCTGTTGTTTAAGGAGCTGTATGCTGCTTTTCACCGCTTGTTAAAATGTTTTCCTTCTAAGCAATTGGTTCTGAAGCAGCTATGTGCAGACAAATCTGTGAGCAATTTAACTTGTTGTGCCGCAAAGCTAACTGCAGCTGTCCTGGGATGACCTGGGAGAGCTAGAGTGAGCCCTTTGGCAGACAGCTCCCTCCAGACTCTGCTTTGTGATTGTATTGCCAGTATTCTGACCAGTTGTTTATGAGGAGGCTTTAAGGGAAAGAAATGATCCATATGCTCATCAAGCAAGCCACAGAAAGCAACAAGGCCTGTGGTATCCCAGCAGCAGCACAGGATGACTGTCTTGGAGGAATGTCAAGACATGGGGCAATGCATGGCCACAGTCTGGCCCTGCAACACTCTGCTTACTTTCAGGCTAGAACTTCCCAATCTGAGCAGGGCACTTGGGTGTCCAATCTATTGGACATCTAGACCTGGATCTTATCCAGCTTTGGACATCTCATCTGGAGCTTCCCACTAAATTCTAGGGAGAGTTTCAAGTCCTCATCATCTCTCTGGGCTAGGTCTTTATCTGGCCTCTCATCTCTGCTCATGAACTCTTGTATCCCACTGTTGAGTCCCAGCCTGTGGTACCTGGAAGACCGTGGTTTACCTTGTGAATTTTTGCAGTTGGGAAGAGCTTTACACTTCAAAGGACAGCTGCAGCCTTTTCTGGCCTATTTCTTTCCCCTGCCAGCTGAGCTCTCACTGATTTGCCTCCCGCTGAAGTACTAGTGGGTGCATGAGGTAAGTCAAACAACTGACTTTTTTCTCCACATTTCCTTCTTTCTACTTTGCCTAGGGACAATGCTCATGTAACCCCTCCTCTTATTCTGTCTTTTGCCTGTGTTTCTCGTCTCATTTTTTCTCTGTTAGCAGACAGTTAGCATAGCATTCCAAGCACTAGCAATGTTATGCTACTGCTTGACATCTTGGCCTAGCAACAGCTCCTCGTGCTGATACCTCTGTTTCCATCTTTCAATGATATTTGAAGAGAAAGAAAAAAAAACAAGTAAATTTCCTTTGGCCAAGCCTGTTGGCCTATGACTAATTGCTCTACTTTGGGCTGTCAATGAGCAACTGGTTTGTATCAGATGCCCAGAGGAATAATCTGGGGAAGACTGCAGCTCCAGATGAATTCTATATAAATGTTTTGAGATACACATGCACGAGAATCACAGAATCAGGCTGGAGACTCTCCAGAGCTGAATTTTCCTCCACGGTCACTTGATGAACAATGTGCAGCTCTAATTGCTTTTTGTGTTTGTGGTGTCCCTGGAGATTATCCCAAATCCTCCAGTCAGGCCCCCCTCCCACGGATCTAAATGCAAATTCCATGACGGCAGGACTATCTATCTGTCAGCTCCTCTCAGTATCATGACTCATTTGCCCACACCTCCGAGCTTCTCCAACAAGGAAAGCATGATTTTACAGAGAAAGGTGGCCTTCTCCTGGGAGTCGAGTGGTAAGAAGGTGTCAGTATGGAAACCACTGAGGCTGATTAGCCAGAAGGAAATATTTCCCCTCAACATGGGTCTGCTATGGCTGGGAGAGGAAGCAGTAAGAGAAGGAGGGGAGCGGTGTGGCCAAAGCCCATTCCCATGGCACCAGGCCATGCAGCCTGCAGCCTGTGTATTGTAATGGAAGACAGGCCCAATGTCCCACAGGGTGACTGGATCCAGCCCTTCCCCTACCTTCCAAAAATACGCATCTAAATTGCTCTCTGAAACAGTCTACCTTTCATTATATTCTCTCTCACAGCATAAAAAACTGAGAGCCCTGAGCCTTCAGCAGCAGCGGAAAAAGACCTCATGATGAAATTACACTGTGTGTATATACATGTACATTATACACAGACTGGGCCAACGGTTGGATAATGTATTTTTAAGTGCTACTGCTTCCAAGCATCATGCACACCTCAGATATTTATCTTTCATTTGCTAACTGAAGGAAGACTGATTTGTCTTGAAAGTTTGTTTTCTTGACACCGTAAATTGTGGCTCAGAAAAACACGCTGTTCCCAAGGATGTGGCTT
The DNA here is from genome assembly GCF_002078875.1 of Numida meleagris. Lineage (NCBI taxonomy): Eukaryota > Metazoa > Chordata > Aves > Galliformes > Numididae > Numida > Numida meleagris. The sequence continues at coordinate 46,199,602 of NC_034411.1, read as the reverse complement.
TGTTTGTCATTTCACACTGTGTGGATGTTCCATGGATGTGAAGAGCCTACAAACAACCCCCCTCACCTCCTTTAAGAGCACTGAAGCAACTTGTTGGATGTGCCAGGAACAAGCATGTGCCAGAAACCAAACTTGAAAAGGACAAGGATCAGCACTGCAGACAGCACAACTCGAGCACTCATAGGCAACCACAGCTCTTGTCATGCTGTTTTTTACCCTGATTTTCCAACTAGCCAATTTAACACGTTAAGATTGTTGTACCCACTGGGAAGGCTACTCTTCCACTGTGATTTCTCCTTTGTTGTCCTGTGCACCTAGAGGAAAACCCTGTCATATCAGTGACTGCTTTCAGATTCCAATCCTTCCTTAAAATATTCATTTGCTATAATGTGAAAAAAAAAGCTGCAGCGGTTCCTGCTTTTCCCCTTCTTTCTTCCCAGTACATGTGTACAGCCCCTTTCTGAGACCTGTGGAGTAAGATCACCTCACTGACGTTTACAGCTTGTTTTCTGATGAGCTGGGGAACACCAACCACATCAGTAACATCTGCTGGGGCTTCATATATTGCAGTATGCAGAAAAGAGACATGGCTGGCAGTGAGCAATGTGAGACTCTAAGGCTCTGGGGTGTTGCCTGGGAAGCATTCCCTGTCCTTGAAGAAACTTTAACATTTCAATGTGTATTTTTATTCATTTTAACAAGATGAAAAATCAAAATACGGAAAGGTTTTGTGCAGCAGGGCATTCCAAATTGTTTTGATTAAGAATAGTTGAAACATAAAGTTTATTTTATTGCATGACAGTTTATACCAAGTGATGAACATGGAACATAACACATTAAAACCTCTTGAAATAAAACACTGTAATGTTTTTTAAAACCTTCTTGCTGACATTTTGGTGGAAATCGGTGTATTCTCCTAAAATACTGCAAATATACTTAAGGCATTTTGCTACTTGAATACTATTGTCTTGTAAAAATTCCCTTTTTTATTTACCTTAGATCCATACCTCATCCTGCTATTTAGTCATTCACCAGAAGGTGGAGCTTAATGTCTTGTAAGTATACTAAAATTAAAATACTTTTTACAAAGTCCTTTGAATTTGAGGGCTTGAAATCTGTCTTCTGTCCTCCCTGTTTTGCAGAGGAAATCATTCTGGATCATCAGTTCACTGGACCATTAAACCTCAGACTCAGGAGTCTTAAATAGTCCCAGCTTGTCTAATCACAGCACGATCTAATTAAGCAAAAATATCATCACCTAAGACATATTAAAGTCCAGAATCTTAGTACCAAGAGCACAGAAAATTGTGTCACTGGAGATGCTACCAATTTTCTTCAGGTTTACTGGGAAACTGGTGAATGGAAAGAGAGGAGTTTTGCCTCATGTTTGTGCCCCAGTGTTAGCAGGCATTGGGCACAATGTGTTTCTGTGGATCAGGAACTGGTTGGCCTGATCCCCACATAGCCAATTGTGATGTTATAGTTTGCATGCCTCTTGGAATCTTGGTCTCACATGAACTCTCAAGAAAGCCCTGTCTGGTGCTCACTGCTGACTAGCAATGGGAAGATCTCCTGTACCAAGGCATTAACTCATGAACTTCAATCACACTGCAGAAGTGGAAAGTCTGTTGGGTAGATAGACCCAGATAGACTTTCCACAGGGCCTCAGGGATAAATGTCTCAGATATTGAATGTGAATCAGTTCTCTGTGGGGCTATCACAGTGCAACAGAGGATGGGTGAGGGTATCTGCAGTGACCTGTGTTACTAGGACACTGCACAGCAACAGTGTGTGCAAGAAGGAGCTTTCTCAGTGCTTTCTCCTTAGATACACAGTGCTCCTTAAGCATATTTCATTTCCATGTTAGGTCATGCTTAGGTAGGTAACTGGAAGTTGGCAATCTTCAGCTAGTTGCTTTATGTATGTGCTTAGGACCAGGACTTCATCCTGATCAGTACTTGACTAAAGCCAGAGCATCTCCCTCAGCTTTTCTCAGTGGTAGTTAGGGATGAAGGAAGGCTTCCCTCTCTGGATGATGCAGGGGTTAAGTCAGAATAGCCTTTGTTCATGGTCCTCCTTACAAGCCAGAAAGATGCAGTTTGGATTCAGACATTTTTGGTGCAAGTTCATTTAGACAATCTTCCTGGAGGACATGGGTGAGATGAGGCACTGATTCTTTCCCTGCCTGCACATTAACAACAAACAAAATTTCTACTGAAATTGGGTGACCAGAGCAGCTGCTCTGCTTAGCTGCAGCTCACTTCACAGCCACAGAAAAATCTGGTTTGAATCACACACTAATTTCACCTAGACTAGTGTCTGATTTTTGGCAAAGGCCAAAGACAGAATGCAGGCAAGAGGACAAAGAATAGAGCCAGCGTAGAGTGATTGTTCCCTGCACTACTCATCTGAGCAGCAGTGATCTCCAGCTGAGGGATTCACCAAACAAGAGGTGATACCTTTATATTTGATTGAACTCTTAGAGACTTTTAGCACCTCTGGTGGCAGTTTTCCTAGTTCCTGTTTGTCCTATGTCTGAATTCCCACCACTTCAATTTAGAAACACTATGAAAAATGTTTGGCTGTAATGGACCCACTGGAAATTAACTTAGTGTTGATGCAACAGATTCCTTTGGTTAACCATCTAGGTACTGGCAAAATTGATAAGTAAAGATCTAGTTCTTCCCATTTTCATCATTCATCAACCATTCACTAAAGACAGCAAAAGGTGGGTGAGGTGGCCAAAAATTCAATATATTGAATCAGAATCAATGCCTCAGTTTCCTCTCATTAAAAAGAAATGAGAAATCATCTTCTGCACATTTTATTTCAAAAGGTCTGATCTACAATAGTCTTATCTCCGTTACAATTAGTGTGTGGTTGTTTAAATGTGAAGTCCCACTGGATATTCAAAACATTCCTGTTTTTCGGCCTGAAAAGCAATCAATAAACTCCTAGCAGAACTGGCACTTAGCAGAAGTTAACCACAACTAAGAGTGAGGTTAACATGTCAAACTCACTTGCTCAGGAAGTTCTTGAGACAAATCTGAAATGCAGTGTTCCTGTCTGGCAGCAGAGGACAAATTAAGCATTTTTCTTTGCTTTTAAAAGGCATTTAATTGCCAGCATTCTCATGGGGGAAATGAGTTTATGAAAAGAATTTCCATCAAAATTATCTTTGTACCTGTTTCCCTATAAAAGAGTTGATTGTACTTTATTTTCTTAACTTCTGTGCCAAACATCCCAAGTATGAGGAAATACTGAGTTTTGCATCCCACTTGCAACAGCAGTTTCCCTTCAGGCAGTCTCTTCTCCTCCTACCAGAAAATTCATGCCAATTGCCTTTGCAGTGCTGTTTGGATGGAGTGCTGCCACCCAGTTTTGGTGCTGCCAGAGCCCCACTGAGGGTGAGGTTGTGTTATTCTGGCTGCTGTACAACAGGAGAAATGAGATGAACCCTGCCAAGAAGTGCCTACTGGCAGAAAAGACAAAAACATACAATAGCCAGGCACCAGAAACAGCTAGGAATCAACCATGATGTGGTCTTTTTTTAAAAAACTTGGATGCCTGCAGAAGTAATTTAGATGATCTACAAGTATAAATGTGATGGGGATTGCTTAAATCTCACCTCCATCCATCTGCATAGGTGTTCTCCATCAAGGTGAGGATGACTTAGCTGTTGTTATCAAGCCAGTTTCACTTCACTGGCCATAGTACAACTCCATTTTCCAAGCTGGAGCTGGAGGTGGGAAGGAAGAGGAGTCGTTCTGCTTAGACAAGGTGAGAAACCAGCGAGCTGAGTCCCTTCTTTAAGAGATGAGGCTTACACAGGGAACAGCCCTTCACAGCAAATTTTCACATGCAGGAATTCTATATGGCAGAAATAAAGGAAATGTCAAAGGGTCAGGGATGATAGAGGCTAAAACCAATCACCTAGGGAAGAGTCTGAAAGGTGAGAAGAGGAGCTACTATTTGATGAGATGGAGCTTGTAGGTGCTGGGAAGCAAGAGGGCAGAAATGGAGAGAAAATGATTTAGAGTAGCACTCTGAAGGGAGTGTGCGCAAGAGCAAACAAAACCAGGAAGGAGGAGGGCTGAGAAATGATGTGAGTTAAGGAAGACTTTAGAGAGACGGCAGAAAGTGGAGAAAACTGAGACATAGAAGCAGTTTTATCCAGAGGTAGAAGCACTCCTTTCATGTAAAGGAGTGAGGGGACTTAGTGAAATCTTTTACTGACCTGCCATACACAGGAGGCGGTGCTAAATTGGATGCCATCATCACAGCCAAGCAGACCAACAGCAGAGTAGTCCGTGGCAAAGGCAAGGTCTGTTTCAGGGAGTCTGAAACATGTACATGCAGGGCAAATCAAAGGAAAAGGGCAAAGATGGCAGGTAATCAAACGGGCATCAGTGTGGAGATGAGAGTTGGTGAGTTAGGAGGTAATGAAGTAAGGGAAAGTCAAAGCTCAAGAGAGAACATCAAAGGTTTATCAGGGGTACTGCAGTGCCAGGATAGGGCTGGAAGAAGCATTGGATGAGTGGTGATTATGGGAAAAGAGTGAGGTAGAGTGGGTAGGTGCTGGAATTAGTTATAATGAGAAGAAAAGTCCAGCAACTTCTGTCTCCCTGGGGCAAAGCACTGGACCTGGTTGCTGAGAAAGATATAAGACAGAAAAGGAAGAAGTAGAAGGAAGCAATGATATAGTATAATCTGAGGAGGGATGAAAACTGAAAAGTGAGAAAATTTGACTAGGCAAGGGAAAAATGAGATATTACAAAACCACAGTGCTGGAGAAGATAAGGGCAGTGGGTGCAGCTGGAGAAGAGCTTCTGAAACTGCAGTGTCATCACTGGCTCCTGTTGCCAGGCTGAATTTCAACTCCCTTTACAGTACCTGGATACTAATACTTTGTAGCCCACACTCCCAGGCCAGGTATCTTAACAAAAGTACCTAATCCCTGAAACAGAGAAAGAATTTCATCCATGCAAAGCTGAAGGATAGAGCACCCTGAATAAGATAAATGCTGCAGAAGAGTTTTGCCAGGGTGGTCCTGTGCCCTGTTTCCAAACCAGCCCTTAAATCGTGCAGAGATATTGCATGTTAGGAATGTCTTTCTCCAAAGGCAGTAACAGCAGGGCTGTCTCCACTGAGCTCAAGGAACATCACACGCCAACCAAGCATCCCTCTTCTTCCTGGGTCACCAGCAGTGCTGGAGCCTGTAGCAGTGTTCTCCAGCTCCATCCCGCAGCTCCAGCTGTGCCTGTGGGGCGTGCTGCCCTCCCAGCTGTGGATCCAGCGGTGATAACAACCTCTTGGCCAGGGAAACCTTAATCAGTGCTGAGCTCTAACAGCTGAACACCAGCAGTGCTTGCTGCCCAGCACTTTAGCGGAAATACCCAGCTATTGTAGGGTGGTAGCCAGGGCTTGGGGTGAGGATCTGGCCTTCCTCATGGCCCTGGTGACAGAGAGACCATTCATGAAGAAATCGGACACAACTCGTCAATGTTTGGAGGCTTGGCTTATGCAATAGCAGCATTGTTTCCAGTCTCCAGACTGACACAAAGATTTAGGCAATGCAGCTCCTTATTTTTTGCCCAGGGGGACTCTTTCTGAAGAATAAAGGAAAGCACAAGCATCTTAGTGCTGCAGAAGATTTGCCTGAATTGTGTGAAGAATCAAGGGCACTATGGCTAAGTCCCACACACAAACCGCATGGAAGTGAGAAGCATTGGTCAGGATCCCCCTTTAAAACTAGTGATAACTAACCAATGCTGTGCATAGATTAGTGTGCGTAATAGGTCTGAATCATCCTTTTTTCTTTATGGTTAACATGTAGCATGATGCAAAGCTCTTCAGAAAATCTTGAATTGAAAACATACACAATCTCAGGATTTTTATTTTATTTTATTTTTTGAGGGGGCGGGAGGAGAACAATGTATTTTGGGGAAGAACTCTTAATCCGGAAAAGATTTTCCTGTCTATGTAATTAATGAAAAGTTGTGTCTGGTACTGGTGTAAAAGATAGGGTTCATGTGCTCCAGAGTTTCCAGGAAAACGATTTTCTTAGAGGGCGCCTATTAGGAGTGGGCTTGTCACTTGTTCCCTGATGGCGTGGAGGGGGACTGTTAGCTCTCTCTCTCCTTGAGGTTTTTCTTCAGAATGGTGTCTCAGTGTCACCACCAGCTTCACTGTGGAAATATGGCAGCCATGCAAGAACCACAGCCTTGAAACTCGGTGTGCCTCTCCAGTTAAGCGATCTTCTGTTGCTGAGGGTTCAAGGCAGAAGGACAAGGCATTTTCCCCCATTTTAGCAGCAGCTACAATTGTGTTTAGTTTGGAAGAGTGGCCAAGGTGACACATTTTTTGTTAGACTGCTGCTTGCCAAGATGATGCTTACAGGACTCAGTGCTTCTTTGTGCTGACTGTGAATTTCAGCAGCTGAAATAACCTTAAATCCAGTTAGCCAAGTTTGTCTCTCTCATGGTGCCCATCATTGGATTTCAGGTCAGTTAGTTTTTCTCTGGATAGTCCCCAAGGTGTGAACATTTCCGTCCAGGCATCACACTGGCAGAGTATTATGGTTTTGTGATTTTTTGTTGTCGGTATTCCACATCATTACATCATGTAAGGTACGGGCAGTTAAAGAGTTAATTCCCTGATTACTGCAAACTACCTTTTTTGGTGTGGCCCTCTGAGGGGGAGGGGAGGAGGTGCACTCCCCAGGGGTCTTTGCGTTAGGGGGGGGTGGTGAAGCCGCGTGGGAGACGCGGGGTCTGTTCCTTCCTGCCCGGCGGAGAAAGCACGTGGTCCTCCTGCAGTTTACTGTGTAAGATTTTCAGCCTGTAAACTCTCTAATATAATTCTACTAGCCTCATTTTGATATATTTAGTAAAGTTGGTTGTTCCTCCTCAGATTGGTGCCGCTGTTTTTTTTTTTTTTTTTCTTTTTCCCTCTTTCCCTTTGTCTTCCCAGGTTGCGGCTCCGCGGCTTCTCTGCCGCTTTAGCCACCGGAGCGCCCGGGGGCTGGCCCTTATCGCCGGCAATTTTTTTTCTTTCCTTCCTCTTTTTCTCGTTTTTTTTCTTTCGGGCCTGTTCCCCTTGTCACGGACGCAGACCCTTAGATAATACCGTGACACAGAGGTCCTATATCTCTGAGCATTGCACATTCCAGGTAGGCAACAGCAACACTCAGGTTTGATAAACTTTAGGACTTGCTACATTTACCCGCCTCGTTTTTGATTGAGCTGTCAGTCCCAGAGCTAGGCTTGGGTTTTGTGAAACCTTGCCAGAGCAAAGGAAATGTGTTATTGAGGCTCTAAGCATAAATTTTGTGAACGCTTTCAGAAACAGATCTGGTATTCTATTTTACTGCTATTTGTAGTGCTGAAAGGTGTCTGGTGAAGTAGGAAAGATTACAACTCTATATGGTTGAATTACATCAACACAATCTCGTAAAGAAAATCGCCAAGAGATGAGGAATGGGGAATCATGTCATCATATTATTCTCACTGTTGTGACAGATCACATTTTAGAATAATACAGTGCTATCTCCATATCCATAAACACTCAAAGGAAATCATTCATATATTCTAGGAGCAGAAGCTGTTTAATAGAGAGGAGCAGCATACTCTTACCACCACTCACTCTCATCATGTTGGATAACAAGTCTCTGTGCAGACAGAGCATTGGGAGAAGGAGGAGAATTGGAATTTGGGGGCAGCTGCAGCAGTAACTGAGACATGCCTCCTCAGGCGGGTTGATAAAAAAAAGAGAGAAAAAGGACGAAATGAAAGAACCTTGGAATAAATAGACTGATATATTAAACTTCTGGAAGTACACTGAAGGCACAGTTGTTATTTTAGACCCATGACTGGAGTTTGGGTTGGGGCTATGGCAATAACTAATTTTTCAGTTTCTTTGTCGATACAATAAATCGGAATTTGTTCAGATCAACTACAGAGACACACTTTTTGGATCTTTCTTCCCTGGAACAAAAAGCCAAAAAAGACTGAAAGGAGATGCTGCAGGATGGTGCATTAAGAAGACAAGAGGAGAGTCAGGGCAGAGCCATAAGCTGCTGTGGCCCTTGGCCTTGCTGCTGCAGGGTGGTTCTGGCCTGCAACACCAGGGAGGTGTCAGGCCCAAGCACAGCACCTTACCCATCTCCAGTGCTCTCTGACCATAGAACCATTGTCCTGAATGAAGTCATGGCCCCCAGTCTTCTTGACCTGCTCTGCTTTGTGTGGTCTGCTCAGCCTCTACCAACATGCTCCCAGCTGGATGGCTTCACTGGCAGCCTCAGAAGGCATTTTTGTGGGGCTTGCTTTCTGGACCAAGGTGTGCTTGCACGGCATGTGCAGGTGGTATGATGTCTGCATGGGAGAGACAGTGACACCCTGAGTCTTGCTTTTCAGTGCTGCAGGGCTGGAGGCCCAGCTGCCTTCATATGGCCCCGTGGGAAGGAGGAGCCTCCAAATGGAGCAAACATCACTGGTGCCAGGCATTTGGGCCCTGCATCGAAACATCAGGATCAGAACAGCATGGAAGAGATGTGGTTTCAGACACAAACGGCTCAAAAAGCAAGAAACACCAGCTCCACTGTTGTCTGAAAAACCATGCGTGCTGTGCGTCCACATGCAGACACTGTGTGACACTACCGCCTATTCTTCCATCTCTGCTTAAATGAGTCAACCAGATGGGCACAGGAACCTAGACAACACTGGCATTCCGCTGGTCACTTCACTTTAACATTTTACTTTTCAGTTTCTTTTGATAGTTTTTTCTTCTTAAATGTATCTACAAGCTTCACGAAAATGGCCTGAACCATTTCACTATTAAAACAATGAGAATCTTTCTTTGGTTTTGGTGGGAGCATACAAATTGAAGTAAACATATAAGTGGAAGTAATTAGCAAACACATTAAGAAACTGTTTGCAAACACTGATCACCTGAAGAAGAGACAAAGTTCAGCAAATGAATTATTGTCTTATTAATTATTATATATTCCACATTGCCTTCTTTTTCAGAGTTCTAATACAAAATGAGCATAAAATGCACTTTATGAGATGTAGCTGCCTGTGCTTCTGCCACCTGTGTGCACACTGATGCTGAAGGAGGACGATCTGCAGGGAAGGGGGTGGTTACCAGGTGCTCACAAAAGTGTTATATGGCTGGAAGGCAATACCTGGCTCTCTTTTATCCTGTTTCTCTCTGCCGCAGGCTGCTAGCATCCAACAGAACTCTACGCTTCAACTCAAAAGCATTAAGTGATTAACATTAGTTTTCTATTCATCTTGAAGTGAAATAGGTGCTTAGCTTAATATGTATAAGTAATTTTTGCACTTCTTGCAGGTCTTAAACAATTTTCTCAATGCTGTGATGAAAACCATAAGAATAACTGTTCAGAGACTCCTTTAATACAGCAGTCCTACTTTCACGTTTTCCTTTCCTTTCAGTAAAGGAAACGTTACTGTAGTTCATGAAAGGCTGTGATGTTTTCACTTGCATCCAGTGGTGAGACTGCAGCTTGTGTGGAAGTCAGCTCTCAGACAATAGCCACAAGCCAGCTGCCCATCCTGCAGCCCACGCTGCCACCTCCATATCCACACCCATGCTGGGGCTGAAGGCTGCTTGGTTGCATCCAAGACCATGCTCTGGATTGCAGAGGACATAAACTGTCCAGAACCCTTGAGGTTTCCAGTAAATATCTGGGCAATTTTGCTTACTACAATTCTTCTTTAATGTGCCCCTGCCTGCCTTCTGCTTATAAACCTGCCTCTGTGAACCAGTGGGATTATCACTCTTACCCCAGAGGCTGCAGATATCTTTCTTTTGCACTGATGACAAACATTCTGGAAGTCAGCAGTGAACAGATTTTTTTGCCAAATGCACAAGGCTGTTTCATTACCTCATAATTAGCAGAGCGCAAAAGGGGATCAAAGGAGATGAGACAAGAAGCTCTGCTAGAAGCTGAGCTCTGCCAGTGAAGGATCTGCTCCAGTGAGTTTTTCAGGAATCCAGAAAGCAGGCTCCCAGTGCTGCATCTTCGCTGCTCTGGGGCTTTCAGTGATGATTTGCCTGGCTGCATGTAGCTTGGAAAAGAAATGTTTCCATAAAGAAGAGAGGAAGAATCAGCAATCCCAAATATCCCTTGTCTTGGTTTGGGCTATATGTTAATCCCAGAAGTTGCACAGATGTCAGTTGGGCTAATGGATAATTAGAGCAAATGCCTCCACCGTGGAAAAACAAATTCCACATTACCATAGGAACAAGTCCCTACTCATCAAAACGTGGAACCCTGATTGATTCATGAGTTATTCACAATCTTGATGGAATTCTGCCTTTTAAGTGAAAGACCTCTCTGGGGTACAGCACATGAAGGTGGGCTGGGAGGGCACTTCCATCGGGACGGACGGACGGCTGCACTGCTGCACAACTGGTATGGAGAAGAGACGGTCTACAGCAGCTATTAAAATGAAGACTTGGTAAAAAAAATACTCTTTTCACTCCTTAGCCAGGATTCTGGCATTCAAAATTTTTAATAAATAGTACAAATTTTTTAGCTCAGCTGTCCTTTTCATTCTTCTACCGGCTCCCGTCTCGAGGACAAACCTCTCTTCTTCTTCTCCTCCACGTGCCACTAGAAAAAGGAGAGTCTCGAGTTGTGACTGAGCAATTCCTGCCTCAAACAGACTTGGAGAGGGCCAGAACCACGCTGAGGGGCACTGGGGATACAGGGATGCCCAAGCAGTGCT